>NC_036650.1:2070164-2206806 GCF_002806865.2 Cucurbita pepo subsp. pepo | reverse complement strand
GGGGGGGGGGGGGGGGGGGGGGGGGAGAGTAAGCAAGGAGAGAGATGACGTCTAGAAAATGAACGAGAGAGTCGATAGGAACATCATTGAATACTTTCCTTTGATCTATCATAATATTCTAATAAGTATCTAAACAGAACTAGTCCATATACCAATTAAATTTTTATGGGTAAAAATCCTCTTTAATTAATATAATTATTCTTTGTAAAAATGCATATACCATTTGTATGATGCAATGTGATGTTTTCATTTTCTTTGTGCAATAGGTGCGAAAAGTAGACATGCTTGACGGAGTATCTATTGTTCGATCTGAGAAGGTTAAGGATGAGTTGGTCTTGGATGGTAATGACATTGAGCTTGTATCTCGGTCTGCTGCCTTGATAAACCAGGTCTTGTTCTCACCCATGCCTCTTTTGATTGATTATTGCTCGCAAAACATGTGCCTAGTCATTGTTGGTTCTATACATAAATTTTTTCTTTTTTTCTGGGTGACAGAAATGCCATGTGAAGAACAAAGATATCCGGAAGTTCCTTGATGGTATTTATGTCAGCGAAAAAGGAACTGTTGTTGAAGAGGAGTGTTGACTTGAGTAGTTTTGTTCAACCATGCTTTGGCTTTTGGTGATAGTTTCTTCTTATATATTTATATTTAATTCGTAGACAAATTAATGAGACAAAAAAAACTTATCTTAGACAAATTCACGAGATTTTAGTTCGAAGCGATGTAACGGCGTATGGAGTAAATGTCAGTTACCGTTGTTTGGTTTGTTTCGGGATTTCGAGAAGACCTAATTTTGTTCCTCTCTTAGTGTTGAGTTAAGAATGCTGTCCATTTTCCAATATTTAGTCATTGGTGATGTGGTGTGGTGAAGCCATTGTTGGTTGTGGGATGCACTTGTTATCTTAGGGCCATAAATTTTACACTTATAAACACATTAACATCATCTTATATTGATGTTAATTTATATTTTAGGGAGGACTTTTGAACATAGATTGTTGGCTAGGTGTAGCAACTTGGGTTGTTCGACAATCATTTGATTTTTGAAAATTAAGTTTATAAATTTATATATTTCTTTGTTTAGAAAGAAATTACAGAATATGTTGCCTCTTTATCATTATCTATTGTTTCAAGCTTTTACACAAGTTTTCTTTGCACAAGGAAACCATACTCCAATTCCTAAGAAGCAAAGCTACTATTACCTCTTAGTTCTCCGAAACAAGCAGACCTCGAATAGATTTCACTTTTCTCTCTTTTACTCGTTTTGCTCTCTTTTAAGTATAGTGCAATAGATAAAATATTAATTATCATTCTTATATTTTTTTTCCTAATAGTATTCTAGTATACACTAATTAAGAGTTATAAATGGACATAATCCAAGTTGACAACTTGATTCTGACAAAGTTTCAATTTTGAAACAACTTGAAATATAATATGTTTGACCAAATAAAAGTCATACTGAAAAAGACTTAAGTGAATTGACATAAAGAGTATCTTTCGATTATATATATACCATTTTGTACAAAGTATCTTTCAATTAGATACTCATTATAAAAAGTCATTTTGCTTTCCTTCCATTTTGTACAAACCCCCGTGTAGATTGTACTATAGGTAGATTGACTCATGAGTATTGTACTATAGGTAGATTGACTCATGAGTCTGACTTTACAACATTTGAGTAATAAAAACTCTAGATTGTACTATAGGTAGATTGATCATGAGTCTGACTTTACAACATTTGAATAATAAAAACTCTAGATTGACTCATGACTCATGAGTCTGACTTTACAACATTTGAGTAATAAAAACTCTAGATTGTACTATAGGTAGATTGACCATGAGTCTGACTTTACAACATTTGAATAATAAAAACTCTGTAAAATAATAAATTCTGAGTAGATAACCAAGAGATTGAATCCATTCCTCCTAACTTCTTTATTGTATCATGTCATTTATCAATGACTAAGTTAACTTTTTTGTTGTATCATGTCAGTTATCAATGACTAAGTTAACTCATGATGATTTTTATTATTGGAGTTAATAATATGGATTAGTTAGAGGATCATTTCGAAAATGTATTTATTAATTTAATTTTTATAAATTCATGAGTTAAATAAACACTGTGGATCTTATTTTGTAAATATATTTAATTTGGATGAACACAAGTATCTAGATCTTATTTTGTAAATATATTTAATTTGGATGAACACAAGTATGAAATGTTATAGTTCAATTTAGTTAGCAACTACAATGTTGTTTACTCGATCTCTACATAAATTAAGGTATGGTATAAATATTAGAACTTGATAGAGTGTATAATCACGATATCCTAAAAATAGAAAATATAAATATTAAAGGCTACATAAACTATAAAACAATTTAAATTAGCATAATTATAATTTTGTTCCTCATATTAGTTTAGATTGTGAGTTGAAATGAGTTAAGTTTTCTTTTCTGTTTCATATATTCTTAATTTAACTCATTATAATGCATGATATATTTTCTCGACAGATGTCTAATCATATCTAAATGTGACCGGTGTCTGATCACAGAACTGAACAGACACTCCTTAAATATAAATTTTGAATTAGCAAAAACTTACCAAATTACTTAACTTAAACCAAGTCTAACGAGATGACTACGTGACTAACATGCCGTGATTAAGAAAAAAATTATTTCTATTCAACCCATCCACTATAAATTATAACTTTGGTCCTTTCTATTACTTTAGATTAACTTAGTCATTTCTATTAGTTTAGATTAACTTGTCTTTTTTTTTTATTAGTTTAGATTAGGTGATTTTAGATTTAGTGTTTTTGAAATGTCAGGGAATATTCGGCCTATTTAAGTGCATGATATATTTTCTCTGATTATGACAGGTGTCTAATCATATTTGACAAGTGTCTGATCAGAACAGACACCCCTTAAATATAAATTTTGAATTAACAAAAACTCAAAATTACTTCACTTATACCAAGTCTAATTACATGATTATATGACTAAAGTCATTCTGTGATTAAGAAAAAGTATTATTTCAATTCAACCAGCCGCCACGGTGGCCGGAGTTATGGTGGTCGCCGCCTCCGAATCTCATCAAACCCAGCAAAGATTTCATCTCTCACCATCAAGTTTGGAATCAGAATATCGTCGTAATCATCATCGCTATCGATCGCCATATCCTCAAACATCTCTCCCTCTTTCTCGTCTCCTCCGCCATAGTCATCGTTGAACGGTGTCATCGGAGAATCAGCCGGTGAAGAACCAGAGCCCACCAGAGCAGTAGTGATCAGAGATTGATTGGGATCTCCAGTGGGGTTTTTGTTAGTGACGGAGGAGAGTGGCCTGTTCCGAGAACTTCCGGCGAGGCAATTCCGGTGAGTCGGACGTGGATGAATGTGTTCGCCGGTGTAAGTGATGATGAAAGATTCGGGATCGGCGTTGCTCCGTTCAACTTGCTTTCTGGCCCCACACCCTTTTGAGCTGCTGCAACGGTAATAGTTTCTGTGATCATCAATTCAAATCATGGGAGGAGAAAGTAAGAATTTTCCCGAGAAACAAACAGAAAATAGAAAAGAAATTTTTTTATTTTTGACCATTTATTTATTTAATTTAATTTCATGATTATTAATAATGTATATTTAAATACCTTGGATATGGAGATCCTTTAATGGGCTTTTGCCCATATTTACGCCAAGCCCACATGTCTGTTGAGAGATTATCTGCAGTAACATGGCATACAGTTCTCTTCTGTTGATTTTTTCTGTAATTTTTTTTTTTAAATTATAAAAAAAAAATCCCCAATTATTACCCAAAACAAATAAATCAACAAAAAATTCAATTAAATTTCTTACCTTTTTCTCGATTTGGGTATGTTAGATTGCACCATTGACGAATTTGGGAATTCCGGCGGGAACGAAGGCTGGATTTGGTGGTGGTGTTGATTCTGCAGCGCCGCCGCCGTCTCTGCCGCCTCCACAGGATCCGGCTGCGGCAGAATGGGTGTAAATTCCTCTTGAAAGTAACGGTTTGTGGTGGCGGTGGGAATTTCCGGCGCGATGGTGACGGCGGCGGTGAGGGAATTGGGGAGAAAACAGATAGCTTGGTGCAATTCATCGAAGCCGTTGTGTTGTTGTTGTTCTTGTTGTTGGGGTTGAAGTATGTCGGGAAAGGAGAATGCGACGTCGTTTGGATCGTCGTCGAATGTTAAAGAAGCGAGACACGACAAATCGGTTTCTGTGGCGGCGGTGGCAGTTGGGGTTGTCCTGTAAGCTGCTGAATTGCAGCTCCGGACGACGGCGGAGAGATCCCAGTCATTGTTTCCGGCCGCCATGGATGGAGGTTAAACAAAAATTGAAATTAATTTTTTTTAAAAATTTGGGAATTTGGTTAAAAAAAAAGGGACAAAGGGGAAAGAATTGGAGGCAGAAACGACGGCGCTGACTTTTTTTTTTGATGCTCAGAGAGCCAAAGAGAGAGAGAGAGAAACAGAGAGAGAAACAGAAATGAAAGGAAAAAGAGCACTGACTTTTGAAATTCCCTAAATCTTTATTATGTATTTATACACACAAAAAAAAAAAAAAAAAAAAAAAATTAAATCATTTTTTTAATAAAAAAGAAAAAGAAAAATTACCAAATATAATTTTTCTTTTAAAAAAAATATTAATATTTGATATTATCCTTTATCCTTTTAGTGTTTTGAGCAAATAAATAATATTTAAATTCATCATTTTTGAATTTTGGAAATTTAGTAAATTAAGTGATTAGTGTTTTTTTTCCCATTTTGTTATTTTTTATTTTTATAACTAAAAGTGATTACGTTATCTATAACTTTATAGCTTAAATCGTCAAAGGTTCGAGTTTCCGATCATACGGTCACGTGTCCGTATATCCGTTATTACTTCTAACTTATTTAATGATTGCTTTTCTTTTTCATTAGTAAAAAGCATCTTTTGTCGTTTTGTCTCGGAACTTGTTTCGAATCCAAAACTATAATTTTAATACAAAAAAATCAATTAAATTATACTCAGATTATTTTCTTTTTTAAAAGAATAATAATTATAAAATCATAATAGAAAATGAGGCATCACTTTAAAATATTAATTTTATTTCTTATATATATATATATATCAAAATTTTCTCGTCTCCATCCTATATCAGTGTAAAACTTACATTAGTTGGAGAAGGAAACAAAATATTTTTTGATAAGGGTATGTAAATCTAGCAAACACATTTTAGAATAAAGATGATTATATGTTAGCAGTGGACTTGAGCTTGAGCTGTTACAATCATTATGTTTTTTTTTTATCTTTTAATTCTTATACTCTTAAAACTAATTTTTTATTATTATTAATTTAAAAAAATTTTGGGGAATTAAATTTGAACGTTTGAAAGTATATAGACGGGTTTGAGACCGTTGTAGAGAGAGAAAAAGAGGATGAGAGACAAAAAGTGAAATGAATATAATAAATATAAAATTTGTTGACTTTGAAAGAAAATGTCAAATGGGGACAAAGAAAGAAGAGGGAAGGTGGCAAAGGTTGAGGAAGTTGGTGTTTTTTGTGGCAGTGTGCAAAGGAAGGCGTTACACTAACATCTTTGACTCTCCCATTCTCTTTCTCTCTCCTCTTCTCATTGGTCAATAGCTTTATAGGGATTAGGGAGCTCTCTTTACTTCACGCGCTTTTCCCTCTCGTCCTCTTCACTTTTCCCCCACATGGGCCCTTCTGTTCTGCATGTTTGACACATCATGCTCGTCTTCCCTACGCCCCTCCTTGCGACTGCTACTCCCTCTCTCTCAACACAATCTCCCTTTTATTCCTTACCAACCTTCCCATTTTATTTACCACTTTTTTAAAAGTTTTTTTATTTTTTTCTTATATAAATTCATACTCATGTTTCTTTTAATTATCTCTTAATTAGTCAACGTGTGACGGTTCCTCTCAATAATCATCAACAAATTATTCGTTTACTTGATAGTGAAATGACGTGATTGGTAATATACTGATGTGAATTATTGACACTACGTCACTGTCGTTATTTGAAACTAATAACGACTTTTTTGTTAACGAAAAGTTAACGATTTTGTCGTTAACAACGAAAAGTCTCACTCATCCAATCTCGACTTTCCTTTCAACGTGTCAATTATTTCGTGTCTTTTTAATAAGTAAATCAATCATAATTGACTTAGAAATATATAAAAATTCACTTTTATTTATTTAATTACACAAATATTTTTTTATTTAATAAATTTTAATAGATCACACCGCTACTTGGAACACAAATATATGTTTGTTATAAGGCTATGTTCCACTTTTGGAAGACCGTGCGTTATATTACCATATCGTGATTTTTCATATATAAATGTAACTAAGGTATGGGAGCGGAGCGTTATATCGCCATATCGTGATTTTTCATATATAAATGTAACTAAGGTACGAGAGCGGATTCCCCATCGGCAGGGGACAGGAGACGGCCAGCTCAAGGCACATCACGACCTACAGGCAAGACCAGCGAGACTTGGGAAGGCAACCCGATTGGTTGTCAGATGATCCATAGTACCTGCAGCATGCAGTTAGCTCAAAACATGTTCATCATGTGGCCGAGCGAAGTGCACCTACACCTGTCTTTGTGAAGGGTGAAGCTGAAGCAACCTAGCATCACTTTAGATAGGAGCAGATTAGATGACTTACAAGTGAAAGTCAATTCTTCGGATCGATACATAGTACCACGTAATGGAGATCAATTGGTAATTGACCCTAAGGTCAAAATATATACCGTCAAATATAATTTTTATACATACAAATAGGTAATTGTCTTAAGTTTCCATGAACTCAAAAGGGTCAAACGTTCAAAAAATATAATTTTTAAATTACGCAACAATATCACGACAATTCAAAATATAGAATGGAAAACACTTATATGCATACATAGGAAAGTGTAACAACCCAATATTGTTCGCTTTAGCTCATTACGTATCATTATCAGCCTCACGATGAGCTTACGTCCCGTATGCTTAGATTGTGACGTGTCTTGTAAAGAGATGAATGTTTATTGAAAGTAATAATTCCTAAGTTGAAGCCAAATTTGTTGAGTGCATCTAGCACAACAAAATGACCCTGCCTACACTCCTATTTCTCATCCTAATATCGAACGTGTCATTTTTTCATCCACTATTTTTCTAATATACTCTTTAATTTTAAGTTATTTATAGCATTTTCAGAATCTAAACTTACACAACTTATGAGGAGTATATACAGAACAACTATAAATTCAAAAATCAATCAGTCTATTAAATGAATCGAAAAGTGAGTCAGTCAAATATAATGAACGAAACATACACTAAGAAAGATGTTGGTCTTTATAAACAACATCATCTATTTTGTTATAGAGTTGTTTAATGTTTTTTTGCCGTATATAATTTATTTAATGATATAAACAAGTTGTTTAATGTTTTTTCGCCGTATATAGTTTATTTAATAATATAAATCAGAAATATTTTAAACTTATTTTAATTAATTAATTAATTAACTCAAAATAAAATATATTATTGTGGTTAATAGTATGTCATATTTTCTGGTTCATTGTATTTTCAAAAAATAGACATTAATTAAACAGTTAAAGCAGCTCTAATTATTCTAAAAGATAAATACAAAATTTCTCCCGTCACATATGATGTAATATTACATTAAATTTTTATTTAAAAAAATATTTTTATTAATTTTTTATTTTTTATTTTTTTAAAAAAAAAAACTGATGTGTGTATGGTAGGGATGAGAATATGGATCCGAAAAATAATAAAGAAAAAAACTTTATGGTAAACAAATATAATGTAGAAAAACTNAGAAATGTGGAGTGAGGTGAGGAATCTTTTTAATTTTCACTATTTTTTAAAAAAAATTAATTTATTATTGCCTATGCATTTTTGAGAAATTTCATTATAAAATTTTCCTAATTCACCCATTAATTTGTAAAATAGTTTTTATTTTAAGTTTATTAATGCATGATAAAGTAAATTAGTCAAAACTCTTGAATTTTAATAATTACGACAGTCCGTTTTATTTCAAAACTTGTCAATTTTGTAAGATATATGTGTCTGGTAATCCATTGAATGTATAATTTTTTTTAAATAATATCCGAAAAAGTTTAAAAATACCATACACAGATCGGTTTATATCCAAAACTAACCTTAAAGATATTTTTTAGAGTAGAAGAAGATATTTTAATTAATTTAATGAATTTTGAATTTAAAATTTAAAATTATGATTTAGATTATTAAATAATTAAAATATTATGGTCCCAAGAGAGGGATATTGGATGTTTGTTTTTTAATAAATAATTTATGTATTATTATTTTTGTTTGGTATGTTTCATTGTATTTGTTACTAATTAATGCAATGAAAACTCTTTTTCCCCAAATGTCAATTTTATAAGGGTTCGTTTTAAGAGTTTGTTGCAAGGGATTTCATCCCTTTATCACTTTTCAATTTCACCTTTTTTTTTATATTATTTTTATCTTTCTAATTTAAATTTAAATTTCTTTAAAAAAATTCAAATATCTTTTTAACCGACTTACATATTTATCCTCAAGAATTTTAGATTTGTTACACCTGTGTGATCTACAATTTTAGATCTGTTACATTTGTCTGTCTGAAAACAGAATGAAGTCAATGTTGAGTTCAAGATAAATAATAGAAATTGGATCCCTAGAAAATAATCATGGACTCATTGACCTTAGATAGAGCGGAATTGGACTCACTTCAAAACGCATACATCTTGCACTTCATCGGCTCATTGTACTCATCATTGAAACACGTAAAGGAGAGTTCTCTGTACCTAACTAATTAAATGTATTGATGAAATTTCTCCGTCTATAATAGAAAATCGATTATGGAATGAATTAATACTATTTTAATTTTGTTAAATAAAATATATGTTCTATTCACTAAGAGATTAGAAATTTGAAAAATATTTAATTATATAATTAAAATTAAGTCTATTTTACAAGCAAATAATAAATAGATTTATAATTGATTAAACATTAAATATAGTAATTATTTTCATTCAATATATTGAATATATCGGCGGCAAATTAAATACAAGAATTTAAAAGGAGAGGGTTAGGAGAAATGAAATTGGATATTAAAGTCATCAACCTTACCTAATCTATACCAAAATTGTGTTAAGAAAGACGGGAAGATCGTTGTTTGTCGCGTTTCAAAAAGACAAATCATTGTAATGATTGATTCGAGCTATCTGAGCTATCCGACAAAATATATTTAATTAATCATGTTCTATAGATACGAACAACTATATCAACTAACTCGACATCTCAACTAACCTTTAGATATAAAAGGTTCCTTTTTGCACTACCGCTATACTAAAATAGGTTTGTCCCTTTAATGCCTTAGTGGACGGATATCTTAACATTTGGAACTACTATATTCGAGTGTAGGATCTAAAGAATAAAAACGAAACAATGATTTGGCGTTATGGAAAGTTAATAGCAGTATTACATGGCATGTCTTCGATGGATATGACTGATTTAGGTCATAAATGAGTGTATAAAGAAAACGTATTACCTAAAAGTGTCAAACCAATACTGATTAGATCGAATAAAACATAAACTATAGAAATTATAATGATAATGTAACAATTCAAGCTCACTGCTATCAGATATTGTTCTCTTTAGATTTTTCCTTTCGGACTTCCTCTCAAGGTTTTAAAACGCGTCTACTAGAGAGAGGTTTCCACACTCTTATAAGAATGTCTCGTTCTCCTCTCCAACCGATATAGGATCTCACAACCCACCCCCTTGGGGGTCCAACGTCCTCGTTGGCACTCCGCCCAGTGTCTAGCTCTGATACCATTTGTAACAACCCAAACCCACCGTCCTCTTTGAACTTTCCCTTGAGGTTTTAAAACACATATGCTATGGAGAGGTTTCCACACACTTGTAAATAATGCTTCGTTCCTCTCATAGGATCTCACAATCCACTCTCCTTGGAGGCTTCAGCATCCTCGCTGGCATACCGTCCAATGTCTAGTTCTGATACCATTTGTAACAACCCAAACTCATCGCTAGCAAATATTGTCCTCTTTGGGCTTTCTCTTTCGAGCTTCCCCTCAAAGTTTTTAAAACGTGTCTGCTAGGGAGAGGTTTCCACACTTTTTGTCCTCTTTAGGCTTTCTCTTTTGGGCTTCCCCTCAAAGTTTTTAAAACGTGTATGCTAGGGAGAGGTTTCCACACCTTTATAGGGAACGTTTTGTTCCCCTTTCCAACCGATGTGGATCAGATTAAAAGGGTGTCCTAAAATTCATTCTTAAACATAAGATAATGGGATTGGAAGTGATGGTATTATGTTGAAAAGACCAAATATTTTTGATGTTGGAAATCCATGGCATCCACTTCTCTCTCCTTCTCTCTCTCATCCTTCTAAATCATTCTATTTCCTTCTAAGATGATATCAAAAGAAAAGAAAAAGTATCCCATAAGCTTAAATAAAATGATAGCAATATCTTTTTCAGGAGGGTCTATGTGAGTAACTATTAGCACTTGATAATGTGGAAGAAAGTGCATAACACTATGGAAGAAGAGGACAAGAAATGCATTAAAACCACAAACAAAACAAAGCAAAGCAAACCCACTACCAATTCCTTCACCCATCATTGCTTTGCTTTTTCCTGTTCTTAGAACAGTTCTTACCTTACTATGGAAAGTTCTGCTTGTTTAATTCATCCAACACCGTCAATTTCTAACCAAAACTGGAACAAGCCATCATAACTCATGGACATAGCAATTTCAGTAAAGGCTTCGCCACAAAAAAGGAAGCAATATCTAATCTTTAGCACACAATTCTTTCAAATCCAATTCCATATCAACAGACAGACACTACTGGAATTGAACAAACAATCATTGCAGTTTTGGAGCCATGTAAGAATAGAACAGAGAAATAGATTTGTAATACTTACAAGCAGCAGCAGCCTGTCTCGCTTATGAATCCATTTGGTCAAATTGTAACAGCCCAAACCTACCGCTTGCATCTGAGAAAACGGGAGTTGTTAGAAGAGTAGTTCGTTTAGATGCATGATGCTCAAAAGGTCCTTTAATCATTACCTATGATCCCACCGTGCCGAACCAGAGCAGAAATGACTGACATTTGCAACAAATAATGGATCACGTTCTTCGTTGTCGAATTCGTACTCGTTAGGACTAGTAGGATTACCCTGATCTATATTCTCTAGTTCTCTAGTCAAATCTTCCATTGTCTTTTTTAAATTGGCTTTACTCGTGTCCCCTGATTCACCAGTAGAGACACCAACCATTGTTATTTTGGGAAGAAAAGGACTTGCCTGCACGTTTTGATTCATATATTCGTGACGAATGTCATCTCTTTGGCGTTGTTTTGACCACAAATTTCTAAAAGGATTGAAGGATTGTTGCTTAGTTTCTTGATTGGCTTCCCTATTATCTTGAATGTTGAGGGCTGATGAGCTATAACACTGAAGTTCTTCGGCCTGCTTAGCAGACTCTGAGATTCTTAGGAGAGAAGTTGCACTCCTGAAACATAGAACATAAATAGCATCAAAGGTATTGTAAGATGTACCTAATTTCGAAAACCTGAGCACATACCGTCTCTCGAATGAGTCGACCATGCAAGGGAACTTGGGCTGAATACCGACAGCTTTACGCAACCATCTATTTCCAAGAATTACTTTATCGACGGTATAAAGAAGCTGCATTTCAGCAACCTTAGAGATGACACTCAAGGGTATTCCAGGATTGCCCATCTCATCCATCACTTCTTGAACCTACTAGAGAAGAAAATGTGAGACGACGCATGTTAGTTGTGGCTTAATAATCGATCCGAGGATAATATGTTCGGAACCCAGATAGAGTATGAAAAGTGGGAGAATAAAAATTATCCTGCTAAGAAGCTAAGCCTCTAAACACTCTATTATTCCTTTCACCCCAAAGGTTCCACATGATTGCACATACTCCAGCTCAAACCGACCTTTCTCACAAAAAGGCGGACGAAAGGGGAACTACCCGAACATTATTGAGCATATCGAGAAAGAAATTAGAATATACTAACAATAGCCTTTTGATTCTTGAAGACACATTATGATATGGTATAGAACCACCCTTTACAACAACGTACTTACTCAAAGTAGCAAACACTGCATAACCAACTTGAGAAAATGACATACCACTTTATCCCATCATTAGTTGCTATTGCAATATTCAAGTTATGGGCACCGAAAACAGGAACGCCATCAATCTTTTTGATTCCACCATTTTGAGACAGGCATTTAAGAAGCTTGTTTGCTGCTTTAACCTACACATTACAAAAGCACACAAGGGCCAACGGCACGACTAACTGTCATGATATTCTAGCTGGTAGATTGATATTTTGTGTTAATTGAAGTTTTTTGATTCAGTCAAGAAAAATCATACTTGCTTCTCATTTGGAATGAACTGAAATAGATGAGGTTTTTCCTGCATAACATAACTTTAGAAGTTAGATCATGGAAGACAATGCCCAAAATCAAGTAGTGAATCTTCAGCAGATTAGTACAGCTACTTGCCGTTTGAATAATGTACCTTATGGTTATGGATTCCAAAGAACAAAATTCCAAAATGAACCGATGACATAATATTGTTAGAGAGAGGTAATCTTTTTGTTCAAAAGTAGAAAAGTTACAGAAAAAGTTAACAAAGAACACGCAAAAGAAATACAGGTCTTCACCAAATCAGCCAATCTCCAACTGCCTTTACATGTCATTAAATATTCTAGAATTCCTTTCCACCCAAATATTCAATAAAGATCCTTCATCACATTTATGAGAGATCCCACATCGGTTGAAGAGGAGAACGAAGCATTCCTTATAAGGGTGTGGAAACCTCTCCCTAACATACACGTTTTAAAACTTTGAGAGGAAGCCCAAAGAGGACAATATCTACTCGCGGCGTGCTTGGGCTGTTACAAATGGTATCAGAGCCAGGCACTGGGTGGTGTGCCAGTGAAGATGCTGGACCTCAAAGGGGGTGGGTTGTGCAATCCCACATCGGTTGGAGAGGGGAACGAAGCATTCCTCCCTAATAGACACATTTCAAAACCTTGAGGGGAAGCCCGAAAGGAAAAACCCAAAGAGGACAATATCTGCTAGCTGTGGACTTGGGTTATTACATACCCATAAAACCATCCTTGTTCATCAACGGTTAGAAAAGAATTGAATGAAGATTTTCATTGCTTTTCACAGTTATCTATACCACCACTAAAAAGAGTGCAAAAACTATATTGACTACTCAAAGATGATTATGGGATAAGCAGAAGAGGAACCTTATTCCAAATAAATTTTGAGAAATACAATCCAAGCATGGTATGACATTGTCCACTTTGAGCGTTAGCTCTCATGGCTTTGCTTTGGGCTTCCCCAAAAGGCCTCATACAAATGGAGATGTATTTCCTTACTTATAAACACACGATCATTCCCTAGCCAACGTGGGACTTTCCTCCCAACAGACTTGACCCAACAATATTATATTTAGTACCTTGAAATGCTCATATGCTAAATCAAGACGACATGCCCCCACCACAGCACTTGGAATATTCAATCGCTTAACATATGTAACTAAGAAGCAAATACATAAATCACATAAATACTACAAAAGGAATGAAGATAAAGTGTAGCATAAACATAGAAATTTAAGGAGTTCATACCTGCATCGCCTAAATCAGTAAAGAAGCGGAACATGGGGCCATTTCTTTCACTCTTAGTAAAGGTCGAGAACATCTTAAGCCACTCTGGTGTTCTAAAAGAACGGAATCAACAAATAAGATATGACATTTGAACGGATACTTCGCTCAGAACAATACAAACAAACTCTAACACTTGAGCTATTAAAAAATGAATCACATAAACAGTTCCCCCCAATTACATATTCATAAACTGACTAAACCGTGAGCAGTACTTCTCATATAATGTATACATAAACAGCCATGATTGGCTGCCCATTAGCAAAATCAGTTGTTACCCTAGCTTCAATCTACTCCCTAGCAACATAAATTATCAAACTCAAATGAAAAAACAATTACAATCTTAACGACAAGAGATGGGAGGGGAACCTTTTAGAAATGAATGGAATGTCGAAGTGGGTCGAGACGGCCATAAGACCAGTCCCAGAAAGGTCGCACATGCTGAAGACCTGGCCTACAAATGCGGGGCCGCCGGCTTTTCCATCCGAATTGAGCCCTGAAATCCTGAGTGTGGATGAGACGACAGACCGTTGACAGCGGCGGATTTGGAGGAGTGGAGGTCACGATGAGTTGAGCTAAAAGGGTAGAGAAATTGGAGGTAGCGAAATGGAAGAAGTGGGTTATGAATTTAAGTGGAACATTAGGAGGTTCAATCTGAGAGGCCATGGAAGCTTCACAAATTCCTTCTGATGCGACCTGCTGTGTTAACTTCAGTAGCAACATTCTTTCTAGCTCTGAGTGGGTGAGCTTCATTGAGCGTGTAAATTAGCGTGTGGGGTGCATTTTCTTGCCCGTTCGACCTTTGCTCGTATGATTTCAATGGCATTCCTAATTTCTTTGTTACAAGTCATATTAGTGAAATTTGGAAGGAATTGGAGTAAGTTAGGAACGTTTTTAGCGTAAAACACGTAAAGCAAGTACCCATCTATAACATGTTTTAAGAAATACTCGTACGAGTCGATTAGGACCATGGACAAATGATTAGAAAACATGTTTAAGAGCCTAACTGACATAGTTTCATGATACCTAAGTCTTGTAAATAGAAAAGTTTATAATTTAGTACATTATTCGATTTTACCGCTCGTGTGCACATGATTTAAGATCTCTAATTGTACTACTATGTTTATTCTAACATGTCTGGGTTGATTTACTATCCCTTGCTTAAGCATTTTAAGTATAATATATGCTTATTTATCTTATTATATACACGATTTAGGGTTTAGTTCATGCCCATTTATGCTCCAAACTAATGTTATGTGCCCTAGAATGTTTGTTATGATTATGTTAGACGTGACCACGAACTGTTGTTTTACATTATTTTGGTCCTAGACGGTAGTTGTGAGCCTCATAGACCCTTTTTGGGTTGAATAGGCACCTTCTAGAGATGTTTAGGGCGCAACCTCTAATTGTGAACTAAGCAAGAGGAGCTAGGGCTTACTTGGTACACAAAATTTAGTTATCACCCACATGGGACTCTAAGAGTCATAGAAGGTATATTATTAAGTTAACCCGGTTGTATCTAGTGGAGAGTCATGACCTTATACTATTCCAATCCGAGGAGGGTGATATGAACATGCAGTTTACTATTCTAACTTGAAAAGACGATGAATAAACAAGTATTGTTCCTAAGGCAGGTAGTTGACTATTCCAACCCAAGGAGGGTGGTAGGAATATGCATTTACTGTCCCAACTGAAAAGGCAATGTGACAAATAGTTTACTAATCTTAAGAATAGGTAGATGTTGTCTGACACCACTAGAAAGAATCTTCTGAATAGAGCCTCACTAGGTAGACATGTATGATCATTCTTAGAGCAAGACGACTCCTTCGTACCTATGAGAGTTACCCTAGGACTTATTCAAGAGCCACTACGACTCAGAGCATATTAAGCATAAGATTGATTACCGACGTATGTACATGATTTAGGTACCTTTGAACCTGAAAAAGTTAATACATACCTTAATCCACATTTTTTTTTTTACTAATTTATGGGCAATATGAGCACATAGCTTCAACTTTCGTCTATAGGTATATGTCCAACGATAGCGTATAGAAGGTTGCTTACTGAGTACATTTTATACTTACTCTTACTGCACTTTTTTTTTTCTCGATAATTACTAGATGACTGATCATAGTGGAGGCGTACTACTGGTTGTGAGTATGTTCTTGAGGTAGTGCCTCAACTCTAGACATCAGACACAACTCTGAAGGCTAGTTAGTTACCTTAGTTTGTGCATAGCAAGAATGATATGCATAAATCTCAGTGATAGTCAGTGATAGTCTGTGGTCACCTGCTAGATCAAAGATGCGATGAGAGCCTACAAGTAGTTTGCTTGTGGGCTATATCTATATACTTACTCCTTTCTACATTTTCTTTTTCAGGTCACGTGGGCTATATCTATATACTTACTCCTTTCTGCATTTTCTTTTTCAGGTCCATGACCGTGTTAATTGAGGTGAAGTGTTGGGAGTTTAGTAGTCATAAAGGAATGTCGACCCAGGGCATCTGTTGAATGCAGTCAACATTTTTGTACACACCATGTACCTCAATTCTCGTTCCCCTTTTTGAATGAACATATCAGATATTTTATAATACTTAAATATAATTGAAGTAAAATATTATATTTCGATATATTAAAGAACATTATCTTAAGTCAAGAGAATCTCACGCATTCTTCTCTAGAATTCTTTAGACGTCTTCATTTTCGAGAGGTTTTTCAAATCTTGGTGTTGTATTCAAGTCATAATCGTCGTAGCTCGGGAGAAAGTTCCATAAACATCATTTTCAAATTCTCTAATTTTCTTCCCTTTTATTTAATTTATATGAATTCAGGTGAAAACAACATTAAAGACAGAAGATTATAATAAATTACAAAAGAGGAAATAAAATACATTTTCCCATAATTAAAAATATAATTGAATTTCAAACAGTTGTTGGGACATTTTTTAAATAATCATTTAAGCAACAACTTTCTCATAATTAATATAGTATATACATTTTATTGATTAAATAACTATAATGGAGTAACGATCTATGCTTAGAATTTGGATAAAGACTCAAAATATGTACTTGTCACCTGATCGTCGTGACATGAAATGTTACAAATGGTATCAGAGTGGTACCTCTTCCAATAAGGTGTTCGGAGATGAACTAAGACAAGAGCTGGTGGACATGTAACACTTGAGTAAATGAGTAGTACATGAATAAATCGCGGCTCTATTTGAATGAGAGCAATTACGAGGATAGGATAGCTATTTGGTTTTAGTTTGTAGGTATTAAGTTTGAAAACACTACTTTCATCTATAAATTTCGTTTTTAACCACTTTAATTCACGTGTCATACAATAGCATTTCATACTTATTCACATGCAGATTAAATTAGGTTTAACAAAATTTCTCTTATATTACCTCACAAAAGCTTCAAGTTGCAAACATAACACGTTCTTTTTCCTTTATATTTCACCAAAATTTCGGTCAAACTCTAATCCTAACAACCGAAGAAAATTGAATCAAACCAATCAAGTTGTACTGGATCAAATCGAGGCTATTCACATAAAAGACGGTGAGTCAATAGACGACTTTACTATGAAGTTGACGACGATCGTCAGTGGCATCCGTTCATTAGGCGACAAGGTGGAGGGATCTCCGTTGTTAAGAAATTCCTTCGAGTTGTTCCCTCGAGATTCATGCAGATTGTTACCTCCATCGAACAGTGCAGTGACTTCAAGAACATGTTGGTAGAGGAGTCGTTGATTATCTTAAGGTCCATGAGGAGAGACTTCGTGGCTACGAAGACAAAGGGGAGGAGAAACACCTCTTACTCAGACATGAGGATGGCTCGCACGAATGAAAAAGAATGATGCATCTGACTCTTCTTTTTCAGGTACGAGAGGGCATCGCAACCATAATAATGGAAATAGAGATCGTGGACATGGTAGCGAACGTGGTGGCAGAGGAGGTCGTGAAAGTACCTTACAACAATGTCAACCCCTTGAAGGACAATAGCATGATCAAGTGTTACTTTTGTGGAAAATATGAGCATTATGTGGTAGAGTGCTACAAGAAGAAGTGCGATGAGGAGGCAAACCTCACACTCACGCAGGATCAAGAGCCCACACTAATGTTGGCTTAGAAGATGTCAAACTGTTGATACTTAACTAAGAGAAGGTTATGGTGAACTTTCTCACAAAAGAAGAAAACTGAGCAGAGACCAACATGTGGTGCCTAGACAATGGAGCAACCAACTACATGACTGGAGATTGAGGAAAGTTCAAGAAGTTTGATGAGAACCCCTATGATAACGTGAAGTTTGGTGATGAGTCAACTGTACCGATCCAAGAAAAAGGATTCATCTTGTTCTAGTGCAAGAACGACGACCAACGTCTACTGACCGAGGTATATTATATCTCAATCTTGAAGAGTAATATTATTAGTCTTGGTCAGATGAAGAAAGAAGGAAGCAGAGTGGAGTTAGCTTGACTCATTCCTCAAGATGTTCAACAGAGATGGAAACTTGTTGATGAAGTCAAAATGGTTGCATAACCGCCTCTACAAACTACTATTGAAGACCAATCCTCCCTCTCTATTGACGACACTCGCAGACCGAGCTTGGCTATGACATGCAAGACTTGGACACTTGAACTTTTAGGCGCTCAAAACGATAGGAGAGAAGAAAATGGCTAATGGGCCACCCAAAATCATACACCCGAACTAGCTATGTGAAAATTTTCTAGTCTCCAAACAAGCAAGACTGTCGTTTCCAGCTTAAACCCGTTTCCATGCTGAGTGACCATTGCAACTGGTTCATACAGATTTATGTGGCTCAACATGTAATACCCCAAGCTCACTGCTACTAGATATTGTTTCTTTGGACTTTCTCTTTTGGGCTTCTCCTCAACGTTTTTAAAACGCGTATGCTAGGGAGAGGTTTTCATATCCTTATAAAGAATGCTTAATCCCTTCCCCAACAAATGTAACATCTCACAATCCACTCGCCTTTGAGGCCCAACATCCTCTCCAATTGATGTGGGATCTTACACAATCACCCCATCATCAAGTGCTAGTAACAACGTACTTTCTCTTACTTGTTGATGATTATAGCCGTTGGATGTGGTACTTAGAGAAAAAGGAGTGGCATTATGTGCATTCAAGAAGTTCAAAAGACTTGTTAAAAATGGTCTGATCACGAGCTAAAAATCTTGCGCACCGAACGAGGTCGTGAGTTCTTATCCCAGAACTTCTGAAAGTTTTGTGATGAGGAAGGCATCAAGCGTTAACTCATTGCACCGTACGCTCCACAAAAAAATGGTGTGGTCGAACGAAGAAACCACACCATAATGACCACTGCAAGAAGCTTACTCAAGAGCATGCAAGTCTCCATGACTTTCTGGGTGAGGCAATATGACATGCAGTTTATCTTTTAAACCATTTACCACAAAGGCGCTAGACACTCGCACCCCCTACGAAGCATGGTTCAGTAAGACAACTCACTTCGAGTACCTAAGAGTCTTCAGTTATAACACATTTTAAGACTGTAAAATCATATATCAAAAAGCTTGATGACAGAAGCCAAAAGATGGTGTACTTTGGCGTAGAGAATGGGTCCAAAGCACACAAGTGTATGATTCGCAACATGAGAAAATTCATGTAAGTAGAGATGTCGTATTCGAAGAAGAGAAGAAGTGAGATTGGTGCAGCATTGGCGATACCAAGCAGCTTGTTACAGACTTCACTGCCCTGGAAGAAGAAGGAGACGCAATAGACCTAGAATGTACACCGACAGTGACACCAAGAAGTCCACACATGTCATCACCAGTGACTTTGAAAGTCGTGATAAATCCTCTAGAACAAGAGATCTCATGCGAGAGCACAGGAGGATCCACAACAGAGGATGGACCAAAGAAGTTTCGTTCTCTTGCTGTAATTTATGTAGATACACTTGAAGAAGAATTGGATCCCGACAAGTTAGCAATTGAAATGACGAATTATGTAGATACAGTGGCGAGGAGCCGAAAACTTATCATGAGGCAGCAATTGAAATGATGTAGTAGGAGGTCATGGAAAAAGATCTTAAAGCCACTGAGAAGAACAAGATGTGGGCATTGACTAGTCCGTCAATTCGAAGTGGGTGTTTAAGTTGAAGAAGAATAGCGAAAGAAATTTCATTAAGCATAAAGCAAGACTCGTGGCGAAGGGATACGTGTAGCGGCAAGGAGTTGATTTTGAGAAGTTTTTCACGCCAGTGGCTAGATTGGACACTGTAAAGTTGATTCTTGCCCTCGTAGCTCAACACGGGTAGAAGGTCCATCACTTGGATGTCAAATCAGTGTTCCTAAATGGTGACCTCCAAGAAGGATTGTATGTTGCCCAACCTGAAGGTTTCATCATCAAACCCGAAGGGCACAAAACGTACAAGTTGCCAATGACCCTCTACAGTTTACTGCATGTATTGAGGGCTGGAACATACATCTGAATAAGAGCTTAAAGATTCTAAAATTCATGAAGTGTTCGCAAGAACAAGCAGTGTATACAAGAAACAATGGAGATGAAACACTCATAGTTGGTGTGTACGTTGATGACTTGATCGTCATTGGTACAAGTGTGGAAGGCCTCAAAGAGTTCAAGCACCAAATGATAAAAGAATTTGAGATGATTGATCTCGGGTTACTCACGTACTACCTCGGTATTGAAGTAGGCCAAAGGAAAAATTGTATCACGCTAAAGCAATTGGCCTATGCTAAGCAGGTGTTGCATCAATTTAAGATGGCAGAGTGCAACCCAACTAAGTATCTCATGGAAGCAAAGTTAAAACTCGCGAAACATATTAAAGGAAGCTTGGTGAATTCCACTGAGTATAGGTGCATCATCGAAAGTCTATGGTACTTGACTCATACTCGTCCGAACCTTTCATATGTTGTTGGAATTGTGAGTAGGTACATGGAAAAGACTACTATGATACATCATCCAGCAGTTAAGCACATTCTCAGCTATGTGAAGCGAACCACAAGTTCTGGGCTGAAGTATTAAAGAGGGTGAGGTCTTGAAGAACTAATCGATTTTTCCGATAGTGATTTAACGGGAGGCATTGACGATAAAAAAAAAGTACGGCAGGAATGACGTTTTATCTCAACAGAAATTGATCTCTTGGTAATCTCAGAAGCAACAAATTGTGACACTATCTTCCTATGAGGCCAAGTTCATGGTAGCAACTGCGACATCATGCCAAGCATTGTGGCTGAGAAATTTGTTGAACTAAGTGACTGAAAGTCGGTAACTCTCTATGTCGACAAAAAACCTACGATTGCATTGATGAAGAATTTGGTATTTTGCAGACGCAACAAACACATTGACACTTATTTCCACTTTATCCGTGAGTGTGTCGAGAAGAGACAAATCGCTGTAGAGTTCATATGCATTAGAGAGCAATGTGCGGATGTTCTCACCAAGGCCCTAGCAAAGACTAAGTTCGCAGAGATGCGAGAGTTGTTGGGAGTGAAAAATCTTGAATAAAGTCATGGGGAAGATCGTGAGCCGATAAACTTAAATTAATAAAATAAGTTATTAATTAATGGAGCAACTTTAGTAGATTTGTCGGTAGTTGGCAAATTGTGGAGTGATTTAATTAGAAAAATTGTTAATGTTTTTAACTTGAGGAGAAAGTTTAGAAAAGTTGTCGGTGCTTTCTCCACTATAAATACTCATTGTCAAATGTATGCTCTAGTCACGACAACATAAATGCTTAAGATTCTTTTATTCAAAGAATCTCTCCCCTTAAGTTGTTCTTGCTTCTTTTACTTGTTTCGGTATATTTCGATCATGGGTCATAATCTAACAGATAATTTTCGAATAATAGTAAACAGAGAACAATTGAATCAAGAGCTTTAAGATAACAATGACCCTAGAGCGTCGGTTAAATGATGGGTTAATGAACAGGGAGAGTCAGATTTCTTTGAGAAATCTGATCCTTTAATAGAACAATCTATGGACGATACCAAAATTTATTTGTTTTTGAGATATTACAATAATTTTCAAAAACTAAGAACAAAAAACCAAATGGTTATCAATAGGGATGTATTGAAATTCTTCTCTCATTTGTGAATTATTAAAAACAAAAGGCAACGTGCTTAATATACAAAACAAATGCCACTAAATAATCAAGTCAAGGCTTACTTGGCTACCACTCCATACTATATTATTATTACCAACTTTCTAAAAGGCATCTCCACCAAATATGGCAAAAGGGTGTGTTCACATCTTTAAACCTTTTTTTCCCCTCATATTGCATTATTGTCTATCTCTATCTATGATTCATCAGTTATGGGTAAATTCTTAGAATTTAAAGCATACCCTTTTGAATTTTCTTCGAGCAAATTAGTGGGTTGAACTCGTGCTGTAACAGTCCAAGTTCACTGCTAGTAAATATTGTCCATTTTAGCCCGTTACGTATCGTCGTCAGTCTCACAGTTTTAAAACATGTTTACTAAAAAGAGGTTTTCACATTCTTATAACAAACGTTTCGTTCTCCTCTCTAACTAATGTGGGATCTCATACGTGATTATCGAATTGGACGGATGCAGACACAATTGTCTAGCTCGTCAAACTCGAGATTATATTAACATATGGATAAATATGCAATCCATTAGTCATACGTAATATTCGATAATTGATTATTATTATTATTATTATTGTATGGATTGACGTCATCATGAAGAGGAAATTGACAAAAGAGTTGCTTTGTTGAAGACGGCATCTTTGGATATATCTCATGTCCATTTGAACATTGTATTTGTGGGGACAAATATTATTCCACTCATACACAGTGGATTTGAATTCCGACAGACATATATGTGTCGTTTACAAAAATATTAATGTCTCAATTTTATGAAATTATTGATAAAAATATCGATAATCGTTAATACCGATAGAAAAGTTACCTAAATAAAAGATTTTGAAAAAACGTCGATTTCGTTAAACTCATAAATCATAATTTAATATCTCGCTTCTAGTTAAAATATATAAATTAAATAAGTTCCTGACTTTTTTAAATTTAAACGAACTAAGATCATCGCTAAACACATGCAATCGTCATTTTAAAACACAAGACAGAGAAGTAATTCTAGCTTAAAACGAGGAAAAGTCGTAGCAAATGACCTTAAAATTGAACTAAACCAACTTAGCCGGACTGAACTGCAAAAACAATGGTATGCATAAATCCCAATCGGGATCTCCCAACCATTTCCTAATGACGACGACAACGACAAAAACTCCCACAAGCAACACCCTGATGGTTGATATATGCAACGATGTTGTTGTGGCCGAAGGTGGAAAAGATGTAGTTGCGTATATAAATAATTTAAGTTTTGAAAAATTTCAACTAGTATCTAAAGTTGGGTTGAATCTTTGACTTCTAATTATTGCTAGACGTAATCAATTCAATAGTCGTAAAAATTATAATATTTAGTTTCAACCAATTTATATCAACTTATACCGTCTTTTTTATCTTATACACGAGAATCAATTAGCTAACCAATCCTTCCTACTTTATTATCAACATCGCTTTCTCAGGAAAATTTATTCATCAGGGTATTTAGGAATTTTAATTAAATATTATATAATTAAAATATTTGAAACTTTAACTCTTTTTATTAAATAATTATTGGAGTTAAATAAATTTGTTATTAGTAATATTAATCTAACTATTTTTGAATTATTATTTTAAAAATAAATATTTAATTATTTTTTCAATAATTTATCATTATAATTGCATGAATTTATTACGAATGCAAATGGTTTTTAGTTGGTTTGGTCAAAACCGGCATACAAATTAATTATTATTATAAGAAATTTTAACTATTTCTATTTAATATAAAATTACCATTAATTAATAAATAAAATAGAACAAAATAGCAAATTTACAAAACTACCCTTGATATTTCCTATTTAAGATTTTAAAAATAAATAATCAGAAAAATGGGTATAGAAGAGACTTAGTCAAAGTCAACGATTATACCGACGACTTAAGAGATAAGGTTTTTTATGTTCGTTCCATTGATTAATTTTGATTATAATATATATATATATATTTTTTTTTTATTTGCAAATATTTTTTATTTTTCTTCTACTAATTAAAAATAAATAATTTTTAAAAATTGTTCTTCCCCTTCAGGAAATGAACGCCATTACTCTTTGGAATCTCGGGAATTATATTTTTAAATAGTTCAAGAAATTAATGTTAGAAATATGAACGTTCAAATTTTTAATCAAAATTAGATACATCTTTACTAGTTTGGTGGCGGAAATATATATATAGAAATGTCTCTGTTCTTGATTTTATAGGAATGTTGATAAAAATATAAATAAAATGTCAAACCGGTTTGAATTTTCTAAAGTAATAAAAACGTTAATTGATTTGTGGAGTGTTGAGACGAAAAAATATATTATTTCTTATCCAAATTTCAATCTTCCATACATGAAATCACAAAATTTTGGAGTGGAAAAGAAGGAAAGAACTCAAAACTTAGGTCTAGAACTTGGGAATATCCATTTGAAATGGCATTCATATACAGAGAGAGGTAGAGAGAGGTAGAGAGAGAGAGAGAGAGAGGCAGAGAGAGATTTTAAGAAATAACACAGCCATTTGGATCTTCTTCAATGCTTATGCTTCTAGGAGGATAGAAAACAGGTGGATAAAAACAGGGGTTATTTCTGGCATGCCATGCCTTCAACATCTCTGCAAGCTTTTCTTCTTCTTTCTTCTTTTCCTCTGCTGCCTTCTTTGGATCTTCCTTCTTTGGTTCCTCTTTCTTTGGCTCTGGTTTCTTCTCTTCTTTCTCTGGTCCAACTGATACGATCACTGTGTGACAAATTTTCCTTAGTTTGCTCACTATCATCACTGGATCTACATCCCCTGTTACTGTCAGTTTCTTCTCTTTCATGTCCATTGAGATTGAGTTCACTCCTGCAATCATTTTTTCACAAATTTTTGTCAGCCAAACAGGATGGAGAGAGAGAGAGAGAGAGAGAGAAAAGTGGTGGATTTTGATATATGGGGTTGTTTTTGTTCTTTAATGGCTAGTTCGGAGAAAAACAGAGTATTTCTACAAAACAGAACAGAGCGAGCGCGAGAGAGAGAGATGGAAGATTTTGAAACATGGGTTGCTTTTGTTTTACATGTAAAATAATGGGTTCGTTCAATTTTTCATGTAAAATTGAAGAAAAAAGAAACTTCAATTGGTTTGGAGAAAAAACAGAGTATTTCTCCAAAAACAGAGCAGAACAGAGAGAGAGAGAGATGGAAGATTTTAAAACATGGGTTGTTTTTTTTTCTTCGTGTAAAATAATGGGTTCATTCCATTTTCCATGTAAAATTGCAGAACAAAGAAACTTCATTTGGTTTGGAGAAAAACAGAGCATTTCTCCAAAAACAGAGCAGAACAGAGAGAGAGAGATGGAAGATTTTGAAGCATGGGTTATTTTTGTTCTTCATGTAAACTAATGAGTTCGTTCAATTTTCCATGTAAAATTGAAGAAAAACAGGGCATTTCTCAAAAAACAGAGCAGAACAGAGAGAGAGAGAGAGAGAGAGAGAGAGAGACTCCATGGAGTTGAATCTGTTCTTCTAATAAAAGATGGGTTTGTTTTGGACAGATCTTCAATGATATATTTTCATTTCCTCTGTTTTCTTAGAGAGAGAGAGAGAGAAAGAAGAAATCAAAAGAAAATCCATTAAGTACCTGCTAAACTAGAAACAGAGCTCATAGCTTTTTGCTTTGATTTTTCATCAGAAACATCTAATTTCAGAATCACTTTCTGCAAAACAATCAAACCAAAAAATAAGCATAAAAAAAAAAACAAAAAACAAAAAACAAAACCCATCAAAGAAGAGAAAGAGAAAGAATTCGACAAGCCGTACCTTCATTTCTGGAGAATTTCAGAACGGAAATTAAAACAAGTAGAGAGAGGAGAGAGAGAAGAATTTAGTGATGAAATCTGGAATTGAAAGGACACGGAATGAACCAATTTATAACACAGAAAAGATAGAGAGAGACGAAGACGAAGAAGAAGATGACGACTAAGTCATGATGAAAGGTCTCCGGTGAAGAGTCAAGGAAATGAACTAACGAAAATTCATGGAAAATTCATTCACTTTCTTTCTCTGAAAGCTCTGTTTAAACTAATGAAATGCGTGTTTTTTTGTCACTTTTGCAGCCTACAATGGCGGCCTTCTTTTCTTTAACACACAGGTGTTCCAAGAAGGCCTTGAAAACATCGAGTCAACTTCCTAAATGGATCTTACCAAAATTGTGATCACAAAAGGTAAGGTTTTGATGATAAACAAAAAACAAAAAACAAAAAACAAACGTGGGGTGCAAAAGTTTGTGTTTTTTGGGGACTTCAATAGCTTGCATTCTACGCTTCTTTAGAAACATTGTATCCCGATCATTAGTAGTTGTTCGTGGGTTGAGCTGGATCGAGTTATCGTATCTTTTAGGAAAACAATATGCTTTGGAAGAATCTTGTACAGCTTCGAAAAAGGGTTCTGATTGATCAAAATGATGATTGGGCACCGTCATACCTAATGCAGAAATCACACAGAACAGTAGGTGTTGTACGGAAATTGTTGGACATATACGAAATTAAATAAACGTCTACAAAACCGATTAATTAATCGGATTTTTCGAGTTATTGAAAATTTTTAAACAACCCTAACAGTTAACACTGATGAATCGAACATGTTGCACACAACTTCCATGAAACATAGTCGAAAAGTCCAATTTTTCGATAAATTTAATTATTATTATTATTATTTTTCAATGAAAGGAAAGAGAAAGTGAAGTTTCTTTTAGATAAATGCAAAAAAACATGGGTGAGAAGTAAAGATAGAAAGATCATTTCTTTGAGTGATTGGAGGAAGTCTAGAAAATCTCGAGTCAACCAACATTCTAGATGGTTCGAGAAAATACGAACTTTTCAATACGATTCAGTTATGCTTTGAAACTATATATATATTTTTTTAAACCTTTGAACACGACAGCTAACGTGTAATAATTGATTGACAAACATGACATCATTTATAAATTCACGCACTTTAAAGTATGATGACTAAATCGTTACATATTAAAGTTAATAAACTAAATTGGTAAAAAAAAAAAAAAAAAAATTTAGATAATTTCATAAGTAACATTTTTTTTTTCTCAAACTTCTTACTTTTTCTATTCATATTAATGTAACAAACTACTAAATTAAGGCTACAAATGAATAAAAATTAATTATGCTTAATAATAGTTAGAATAATTCCTTCCATTTATGACAATAATTAACATAATTATAATTATGGAAGAGCTATGTAACGATCGAAGCTCAAGCCCACTACTAGCCGATATTGTCGTTTTTGGGCTTTCCCTTTCAAACTTCCGCTCATAGCTTTAAAACAAAGGTTTCCACACAGTTCTCTTGTCCTCAATCAACGTGGGACATCACAAGCTAATTGAGGAAGATTTAGAGAAGAAAATAGAGGTAATTATGTAAAATCCATGAATGTTTCTATTTGAATCAATCAACGTGAGTATAGTTTAATAGATAAAGTTTCAATTATTTTGTTTAAAGGTTAATGGTTCGATCTCTCGTTCCGAGTCTCTACTCTATCTCAACATCTAAAGAGACCTTAAAGTTTTAAACAAACATACTAAAAGAACTTGGATTTGTCGGTGGAAATCGTCTTATTATCTTAATATTAGATAATTCACAAAGTGTAGCTCAATGGCAACGTTCAATCATCCAAATGATTTCATTTTGTTCGTAAATGAAAACTATCCATTTAAAGTTTTTAACGTAAATGATTATTAAATGATATCAGATAATGACACCCCATTAAAAAAAAAAAATAATTATAAAAAAAATAAAACTCTCAACCAATAACTAATCGACAGCAAATCAAATAAGGCTAAAAATAAAAGGAAAAAAAAAATATAAATCAAATAAGGAAGTGAGCCAACGGTCAGGCGACATCTTTGGGCAGAGGATAGATAAAAGAGAGAAATAGAACGGTCAAGAATGACAAAAGCAAGGTCAAGGGTAAAAAGGTCAATTTACCATAAAAGTGATTATTTATTATTTTTTTTTTTTGGAGATTATGGAAATAATTTACTTTCCTTTTGAGAAGATAAAAATGTTGGGATATTTGGATTTGATGATTGCAGAACTCACGAGAAATTCTACATGGGCTCCACCCCCCAAAAAAAAAAAAAAAAAAAAAAAAAAAAAAAATATATATATATATATATATTATTTTTATTTTGACAAAATAAAATATATTAAATTCTAGTTTCCAATGCATATGAATTTATTAAATATATTATCATCAAAATAGTTAATTGAAATTAATTAATTAATTAAAATTTAAAGTCCAAAAAGTAGCACTCCTAAAATATTTAGCAAATTAATTGCATAAAAAAGTTATTAATTAACATCCAATGATAGTCTTTTAACCAATTAAATAATTATATTTTAGAAAATAACTTAAATAGTAAAAATATTAAGGAAGATGGAGGATGAATAATATTATAACATTAATTAATTATATTTAGCTTTTTTTCTAGAGAGCTTCATTTAATCTATTATTTAAATACAAATTATATTCTCGGTTTTTGTTTTTGCCCTCCATCCTATCTCGACCTCTTATTCTTTGTTCGAAGATTTTATAATTTTATTTTATTCTTCCCTTAATTTTTTTAAATTTAAAAATTATATATAAATATATATACAACTTTAAAACGTTAATTTTTTCAAAACTATAAAATTGTATAATATTTAGGTAATTACATTTTATGTTTTAGAAAATTTAAAATTTGTTGGTAAAAAAAAAAAAAAAAATGACACGTGAATGGGAAAAATTACTTTTTAAGTAAATAAACCAAAGAAAAAAGAAAAGGAGGTTAAAAGTAGGGGAGATTTTATGACACGTGTCGAATCCTCGTTACTTTCGAATTCAACCTCCCACGTTATAACCGACTTTCCCTCTCATGCATCAGATTTTGTTCGCTGAATCGCGGACCAACGTAACGTCATGTGACTTATTTATATATTTATTTATTTTTATAGAATTCTGAAAACAGATTTTTTGAATAATAAATAATATTTCTTAAAGCTAATTATACTCAGTGCCACAAACAAAAAAAAAGAAAAAGTAAGAAAAAAAATAATATTTTACGAAGTTTTTCCATTCTGAATGCCACGTTTCGAGCATTGATTCGTTGTTTTCATGGACCTAACTTAAAGCAACCGCAGAGGATAGAAACTCCAGTTTATCTATAAATTCTGAAACCGCCCTTGGAACAGCCGCATTTTATTTCAATCCTGTTATCGATACAAATTTTTTTATATTTTTATTTTTTTATTTTTTCGTAATTAAATAATAAAAATTATTATTATTATTATTATTATTATTATTTATTTCTTCTTCTTCTTTGTAAGAACCTGAATCTCTTCCCCTTCTACTGCTTCTGCTTCTGCTTCATCTTCTATGGTGTCTAATAACCCGAATCCGTCCGAGGGATTCTACTTGGATCCATCGGGAATGGCGTTGCCAGGGCTGGGGCCGTTTACCACCACCATGGCCGCGTCAGAGGATTTGTCCAAGAAGATTCGTAAGCCCTACACAATTACCAAGTCTAGAGAGAGCTGGACTGAGCCCGAGCACGACAAGTTCCTCGAAGCTCTTCAGCTGTACGTTTTTCATCCTTGTTGCATTCAATTCTATTGGTTTCTTTCTCGTTTAGGGTTTTCGAATTTGATGCCTGTTTCTCTTCGTTCTGTGTGGTCGATTTCGTTTTGTGATTTCATTTTTTTTAGGTGGATCTTGGTGGCAAAGGAAATGTTGAAAATGTGGGGAATTGAATGCTAGTTTTGGGGTTTAGTGGTGGAATTGATGTCGTGGTAGGTGTGGAAATTAGTTATGGGTGGTTTATGCAAAAATTTTGGTAGCTGTGATTGAGATGGAAATGGTAGGGGTTTGAGTAGGGTTTTGATGGGGCGAAGGGCTGATCCATCTGGTTTTCATAAGTGTTTCAGAAATTCTTTAATTAGAAGTTTAGGAATTCACCACTTTGTTTATGACTCTTCTTAATTAGTTTAACTGCTTCGGCTATACTAGTAGCTAATATGGTCCCTGATCCCAACTGATAATTGATCCTGCTCGGTATTAGCCATTGGTGAAGTTCTATAAGCAAGAGGATGTTGGTGGAGTTGGTATTTGGCACAAGAAAAGGTGGAGAAGCGAGAAATAATGGGGTTTCTGGGTTGTTAATGGAGGAGAACATAATTTGTGACTCAAAATTCTTTACTGATGATCTATGGCTTGTCCGTTTAAAATTTGAAAAAAGAGAAACCAAGTGGGTTGAGAACTTAATTGTGGTTACTACTTGTTCTTAGCTTTTCTTGACATATGCCTTGATTATGATTCTTTATTATTTTTGTAACTATATCCAGATTTGATCGTGATTGGAAGAAAATTGAAGCTTTTGTTGGATCGAAAACTGTTATACAGGTAATTGATGCCAGATCCCTGTTATTTTCGACGTACTTTCTTTGGGAGTGTTGAGCTCTTATCATTAGAAAAATTGGACTTGTCTTCGATTCAATTAAATTTTTCATTAATTGGGCAAATTCCTTAAAAGAAACCTCATTTAAAGGAGGTTTGTGCAATTTTCTGTATACATTTTAATTTATGAATGACAAACTAAGAGAATGACGCCCCGCAGATACGTAGTCATGCACAGAAGTACTTCTTAAAAGTTCAGAAAACTGGAGGTGGTGAGCATTTGCCTCCTCCACGACCAAAAAGGAAGGCTGCTCATCCATATCCTCAGAAGGCTTCAAAAAATGGTTAGTCCCCCCCACCTCTCTTCAATGTGTTTGATATCACTACATTATGTTGTTCTAACAGTGGCTCACAAATCTCATTTGTACTATTTGTCAGTTGCCATGCCTTCTCAAGTGCCAGGGTCATTTCAGTCCACGTCTCCTCTACTTGAACCTGGATGCACCATAAGGCCAGATTCATCTTCAATACTTGCACGTCCGGCACCAGGTGGAGCTGTACCTTCTTGGCCAGTGAACTCTGTCCAGCCACTCAATTCATCACAAGGTATCAAAGGCTAAATATTAGATGCTCTGAAATCATGAGTTTTTTCATGGCTTCTTACATATAAGTTAGTCACACTGGATAAGATGCATGTAATTAGGTGCCTTAAACACCTAGCATGTTGTCATCTGGGCTGCCATGCATGGAAAAAAATGGAAGTAGAGGAATACGAGGGTTCCTAGGATGCAGGCGTATGAGGATCATTTAAAGTTCTTCCTGTCTCTGATTTCTAAAAACTGCTTATAAGTTACACATGTAACTTTTTTGTTTGGTTTATATGTGTATGCAGTGCCAACAACAGCAAATAATTGTTGCAGTAGTACTGAAAGCCCTTCAAAAGCATGCCCTCTTGTTGAAACAATTGATCAAGGAAGTAACACTCATTCTTTTAGAGGTGATCCTCTCATTTATTTGCATGCACTTCAAATTATTTTATTTTATTGCAAATAGTTTGAGATTGCTTTGAACTTATTCAATAAAAAATCGTGGATGCATATCCTTAGTAGTTATGTCAAGGAGCTCATTAGCTAGTTTGAAGTTCTTAATTGTTACTCTTCATGGAATAGGATACTAATACATGAAATCTCAGTTTATGTATTTTAGGAATCAGAAATCTGGTTTGTGTTAGTCAATCCATAACATATCCATACATGCTTTTAGAAGCATATTGAGGCATAGTCTGGAGAATAGATGTAATCCTTATATATTCTCACACTTAAAGCACTTGATCATAATTATGATATTGCATCATTCATATTATGTTGTATAATTTCTTTGAACGATTCAAGATCTTGATCAAGGTTTGTGTTACAGAATAGTGTACAATCTCAATTCCCACAAAAGAGAATTCCGATTCGTTCATTTTTCAAAGGCCTTCTGTGATTATTATTGGCATGTAATTGACACTTATATCATGTGTAGGCCAAAAAAGAAAAAAAAAAACAATATATATACAACCCGACTTTTCCTCGGAATTTTGGAGTTGGACAATATCTGTGAACTCTTGTGTTATTGTTTTAGATCACTACGACTTCTATGAGCTTTTTCTAGTTTTGCTAGTGGTATAAGTTCCTATGGAATTGTTTTAATGATTTTAGTGAATCTTCAATCCCTATTTCCTGTGTCTTATTGTTTTTCATGATACTTAAATGCCCTTTTGTTGTGCAGTTCTGCCAGATTTCACACAAGTTTACAGCTTCATTGGCAGTGTCTTTGACCCAAATGCTTCAGGTCATCTGCAAAAGTTAAATAGGATGGACCCAATTGATGTTGAAACTGTATGATTTACACCTTTCCTTTCTACTTCATAGCATTGTTGCTTTAGTTGAATAAAGATTTTGTGTGCATTGCCTATTTCATTCTTATAAGAACAGCTGTAGTTTAAAAATATATCATATATACATGGTTAACTAAACAATAATCATTCCCTCCATGTAGGTTCTGCTGTTGATGAGAAACTTATCCATCAATTTGATCAGTCCTGATTTTGAGGATCATGTAAGTACCAATTATTCTTTGTAGTTTTTGTCCCCACTTTTGTGTTTTCTGGGTGGAAAAAAAATGCTTTAATAGACAATGTGAAGTAACAAAAGTTTAGGTACCTTAAAGATTTTCTTATCCATTTGATTTTATGCGTATTGTTTCGAGGGGTCATATCTAGGCTGCGAGCTGTGGACGTTCTAGTAGGGTTTCTACCAAACTGGAATGTTTGGACACTTGAGTTAGGATAAAAACTTCTGATTTTTATATGTATAACTTCAGACTCATTCTCATTTAGTAAATCAGGTCAAGTTTTTATTTTGTTTATGACCTTGAATAAGTTCTGTTCTGTAGGTTGTACCCTGTGTAAGCTTGAGTTCTGAGGTCAATTTTCATTTTAAAATGGTTGGACTGGAAAGAGAACACACACATAAAACTAAGGCAGCATTTGGAAATATTTTGATCGACGTTTCTTGTGATAAACTGCGATATCTAGTTATTTTACATGAAATTCTGATTCTGCATCTTAAACCTCTTGTGTAAACAGTAAAATGTGACTACTATCGACCTCTTCTTTTAGTTCTCATCAATGTCATTTTAATGCACTCATTAGTGTAATATGATTTCCTTCTAGAAACATATTTGCTTATTATGCTCTTCCTATTTTTCCCTTTGCAGAGGAGGTTGCTCTCATCCTATGAGATAGATTCGGGGCCAATTCGGCATGGCGATATGGATAAGGCCATCTATGTCGATGATCATAAACCCAAATTGGTAGCCAACTAGTTGGCACAGGAGGAGGTGATAAACAGCATGCTGCTATTCGAACAGAATACCGACCGATGCTGAGGGATTGCCCGAAAATAAAAAGCATGACGACCCCAAAAAAGAAAAAAGCTTGCCAAGTATGTATGCCTTATGCAATGTTGTGAGGTCGCTTGCATTATATATATACTTTTTTATGTGCTCAGTTATTTTGATGCATCTTTTGTATATAACATAGCCACAAAATCGTGTCCTGGCCTTTGTTTGTATAGAGATGGAGAGCCCTTGAAATAGTGCTGTATAGCCCTTAGGTAGGGAAGCCCTGTATTCGAGTTTTGGCAGTTAATTTGTAAACGGTTTTGTAAACTTTTAGTCCTATGATCAACTTTTGGATTACAAATATTTCTTAGTCAAAAGCATTCCTGGAGTGGAAGTTTTGTGATAAATATTGTTCTTAATCTCAAGAACTAGTTTAGATGTGTAGAAAGGCACGTGAAATAAATGTTGTAAATCGAAATAATCTAGTGTATAGATAAGGTTCGATGTCTTATTTTAGTAATACTATTGAGACGGCTCATTTTGTCGGCTCATTTTGTCATCGTTAAAAATGATTTGATCTAAATTGTTTAGGTGGAGGGAGACATGTGAATTGGGATGTCTTATTCAATGTGTTCCTATAAAACTTAACTATGAGACATTTAAAACTTCCTATACTTTACATAATGATCACATACGACACGATCTTAATCTCGAGTAAGTTATGAAATGTTATCCTTTGATTTGAATGGGTGAGAGTGGTTTTTGTAGTCAATTCACTACACCTACTATTTTGCGGACTTGACCAAACAGAGAGTTGGAAACATAATATAAGATGGAATTCACTTCTCCCATATCGAGGTAAGTAGATGAGTCGGGACTTGAACTATGAGGCCCCACCCTCTCACGGGTTTGAGAGAGACTTAACTTATAATTAGACCATAAACAAATCGTTCATGAGAATCAATAGTACATAAGGTATAAGATATAAGGTAATACGGACTTTTGATTCAACTATAATTATGAATAATCCGTGGAGAACTGACTTGCTTATAATAATTATATCTATGGATACAACTTGTTCTATTGTGCAAACTTATAGTTAATGAATGAAATTGATAAATTAATTTTGTATCATTGAAGCTTATCATTTGTAGGTCAATAAGAAATTCACACTAAATATATATACGATAAGAATATATTTAATTTTGAATGTTCAAATTACTATTTAATTTATTAGATATATTAAATATACAAACGATAAAATTATATTTAATTTAAAAAATTCTCAAAATAATATTTAATATACTATATATTAAACCTAAAAGCGAAAAAGATAATTACGTAAAATACATTAAATAAAAATATATATTTGAAATTTAAATATGATTTAAATAAGATATTATATTTAAATATATAATATATTTAAATATATTATTATCTCACATACTTTTATTTTTTTCTCAAATATTTGGAATATTCTCCCAAGAAATTTAAACTAATGTTGGTCTTGGGTTAAAAGGCACGTGTAAGAATGAAAAAGTTCCATAGTCAAGAATAAGTTCCAAATCTTGTGGAGGAAGTTCAGCCAAGAAACTTTCGCGATTTCTACAATGGTACGATCAGCCAAGAAACTTTGCGATTTCTACAATGGTACGATCTGTATTCATTTTAGTTTACATGTTTTGTTTTAATTTTTAATAAAATTAAACGCTTTTGTGGTGCAAATGAATGATTCATTCTCCTTACCTCGTCGGTGGGCATTGCTCGCTTTTGTGGTGCAAATGAATGATTCATTCTCCTTACCTCGTCGGTGGGCATTGCTCGTTGGCCACCAGCAACGGCCAATGATGGGTAGTGCTCCTACTTGTCAACTATGATGGAGGTAAAGGTAGATAGATTCAGAGGGGTAATGACACTTCTTATTTTTTTGTTTATAAATTTGTAAGGAAAAGACATTTTTTCTATATCTTCTTTAAATTTTTCATTATCATTTATTCCATAGAATTAAAAAAAAAAAAAAAAAAAGCCTTTACTTTAAGGTCGGAATTTCAAGAGAACATGACTTCAATTGAACCTTCTCAATCGGCAGCTGATCCTCAGGAAAGTCACATCCATCGCTTTTTGCTGCCTTAGCCAGTGGAGCACATGGCAGCGGATCCACATCGCTACTAAATCCCTCAACATTCGTACAGTTCCACTGCAACTTTTTAGGCGTCGCCGACAATCCAATCTTCACATTCGAAATACATATATCTGTGAATGGATCTCCTGAAATCCCAGCCAAATTTGCCGACATATTAACATTCTCGGCCACCACGTCTCTGTAATTAATGTTCTTAATCACTGGCAACGCCGAAGGATCAAACTTGTCATCTGCATGCGCTTTGTAGTCTCCAGTCATCCAAAAGACGTACTTCATTGTGGATAGAAACATTCTTCGAACGAAAATGTCCTTGACGAAACCGCCTCGTCCGCGAGCAGTTTTGATTCTGACGGCAGCCTGTGTGTTGATTGCAGTGACATTTTCGATCCTGACATTGCGGATTCCGCCAGACATTTCGCTACCAAGGGCGATAGCTGCAGAATCTGGTGAGATACAAGTGAGGTGGCGAATGACAAGGTCCTCGGTTGGCATTCCGAACTTGATACCGTATTGGTCCCATCCGCTCTTGATGGCGATGCAATCGTCACCGGAGACAATGTAGCAATCTTCGATTCGAGTGTTGGAACAGGAATCTGATAAATTGAATGGAGAATTAGGGAGAGGATTGACGAAATAAAGAACCCTAAGGTTTTGAAGGGTGAAGAAGAAGGGAACCTGGATTGATTCCGTCCGTATTGGGTTCGGTGACTGGAGCCAAGATTGTGAGCCCTTGGATAATCACATTTCTGAGTTTTGGTCGAACCAAATTAAAAATAAATAATAGTAATAATCATAAAATTTTAAATCATTTTTAGTGGTGAGTAATTTGAATCTACAAATTTTAACTTTCTTTTAAGCATAATCCTACAATACAAGAATAACGAGACTGCGTGAGAAAGTGGAATAGTCAAACCTGCTATAGATCGGATGGACGAACCAAGAAGGGGAGTTGATCAAAGTAAGATCTGAAATCTGGATTTGATCAGAGTACATGATCTCGATCATATATGGCCGTGTTACCTTGAGTTCCTCTTTGTGAAACTTTTCCCACCAATAAGATCCCTGCCCGTCGATTGTACCGTTGTTACCTACACCATGTCACCAACCCAATTTTATTTCTCTATAATTATTTTTCTAATGTTTTCCTTTACCTTAACTTTTTTTTATTTAATTTTGATAGCACAAAGTCTATAAGATTATAATTTTTTTAAAAAAATTACAATGTTAAGACCTAAGAAAAAGAAATAATCACCCGTGATGACCACATCGGTCAGATTAGTTCCAAAGATGAGGCTGCTGTACCGTCCACCAGGAGCATCTCTTCCCCTCCCATAAGATGGGAGAACTTCTACAAGTGGCCATTCTAATTCATTCTGCATAGTTAATTATAACGATCCAATCTAATTAATTTAACTTCGATTAAGGATTAAAATTCAAATCACCATTCCTAAAGTTGTTAGCTCTGAAAAATAATATACTCCATAGTTCGAACCTGGGATGCAAGAAGTTTAGCTTCTTTATCGATAAAAAGTGTGAAATGGCTGGTCAGATTAAAACTTCCGGTCAGCCATTTTCCTGGCGGCACAACCAATTGAGCACCGCCATCTGCTGCCAATGTGCTGAGATGTTCAATTGCTTTCCGGAACGCTTGAGTGTTTGAAGTTACTCCGTCGCCAACGCCGCCAAACTCTGTCAGCAATGCCGAGTGTTTCCGACAACTAATCGCCTGAAATGTGAGAGAGTTGGAACTCAGATGCGGATTCATGGCGTCCACGGTAGCTAAGCTCACCAATGCCAGTAAGATCACAACCGAGATTCTCGTAACCTGCAGAAAAAAAAAAAATCAAAGATGATTCAATTTTGTTTTTGTTCCTCGAAAAAATAATGCTAGAAACAGCCGTTGGGTTTATGGATTCATATTTGTATTGGTTACATTTTCAAATTTTCTCGAGAAAAGTGAGGTCCACTAAAAAAAATCTTCAATAAACTAATCTGGAAAAGAAAAACTAATGAAAAGTAGAAGAACGGGGCCAACCGCACCCGATCAATTCAAAGAAAACAAAGAACCAAAAGGAAATTCAAAAAGAAAGAAGAAGAAAAATTACATTGGTTTTTGTGGGTTTTCGAGGAAGATCCATGATGAATTATATTTTTGAGTTTATGATTTTTAGATCAGGACAATCGATTTTATAGAACAATTTAGGAATTAAAATAGGAAAGGAATTTATTACCCTGAAACGGTGGGATTTACATAGAATATTAGTTGATCTGAAAATAAAAAGAGTGAAAGCATTTTAAATTTGGCATCGTTTGTTTTTTTTTTTTGTTTAACTTGTTCTTATGAATATTAGGGTGTTAAAATAGTTTTTTTTGGAAGAACGGGATCAAACCGAGGCAACTAAATCCATATTTAAAAACAAATTATCAGACATTTTCTATAGTTAGATTAAGCTGAATTCATTAGTTAACGAGTTTATTGGATTGAAAAGTTTACCCTCCAAACAATTAAATTCGATCTAAAACATGTTCAACGGTTCTTTGTTTAATTTTGAATAATAATTTTTTTTTGATTTGATTAGCATTTAATTAGATCAATTATTTTTTCATTCATGGTAGCAAATGAGATTAAATATTATTAGATGAAATCTCTTGAATTTGGTAAGTATAACTCAATATTAATCAATTTATTCTTTTGATATATTTGTTAAAGTTTTCTTTTTATATTTCTTTCTTTATTAAATTTTTTTCTTAAATTATATTTAAATAAATTATATTTAAATCCTAGTGAAATATGACCATACAACTATTTAATATAAAGTCTATTATATAATATAGAAGTTCACTTTTTTTTTTTTTTTTTTTTTTTTTTTTTTTTTTTTTTTTTTTTTTTTTTTNTTTTTTTGTTATATAGAGTGAATATATAGGTTATTACTCGAACATGATCCTCTAGTAAGTCAAGTACATATTGTTTACGATTGTACTAATACTCTTGAATTTTTTTATACAATTGATAATATTAAATTGTAAATAAAATAATCAAAATTATTATTAAAAATTAAATAATAAATTACGGCTTGAGGACATAAATCTCAATCGTAAAACCATTCTACATAAATGAAACAAGGATACATAAGTTCATAACTTTACATATAAAACTTATTCTCAATATTGCAGTTCTAATCATGTTTAGATGCACAAAAATTAAAGCATGAAGTCAAGCAAGGTGTTTACATGTCTCGAAGTAGTGAAATGGCTCATATTTAACGTATAAAACATGTTTGGGGTAAGTTTAAACTTAATCGGGTCAAACAATCATCCCAAGTTAATCTCATGATTTGTGTTTTAAAACATACTCAAGTCTATCGTAACTGTAATTAGAAGTTCTAAGCAATTCATGTATTCCCACGAGTAATGTCAATATGGTTACTTGTTTAAACATACTTAGAACCTCACCTAGTTCCAATTTGCATTTGAGTTCTAGCCATGGACTTAGTCGTATACCATTAGATAACTTTTTAGCAGGGCACCTAACTTTCCTATGAGACTTGCACGTATTTTGTAAAGTCGTTGAGGCCCCGTTCATTGCTTAAGATAATTGAAGCCTTACTCAACACTACTTTCACAAGCTGCACTATAATACCAAAATATTAGCACTTTGGCACATCTCTAGAACTTGTTCATTTCCGAAATAGTGTTGGTAGTGTGTAGGTCTCGACATTCAAAGGCTGAGAGCACATCAAGCCAAGAAGGAAAACCAAATTAGCTTGATCCTCATCACATCTTCCATTCAAACTCTTTCTAAACTTGTTGGAATTTCGACGTTTTATAGGCTTTTAAGTACTAAACTTGCTTGTTTGCACACTTGTACGCTACTGTCCAACATTCAAAATGTAACGACTCTAGATTTTTACTAACCTAAAATCGCTACCGCTACCGTATACATAACATAACCATTTTATGCAGAAATAATCATTTGAAACGTATTCATAAAACGTTGTCATGGATTTAATGTTTAATAACAAGTCTTTAAAACAAAACAACTGAAAAATTAAAATAGATATAAGTAAAAATAAAATAGAGATACCCTATACTAACCTATAGTCTATGAAATTAAATACAACTAGCCTATACATGTGACATTTGTTTTTAAAATTGAGATGTCTTCGTCAACAGTATAAAAGTGTCTTGCCTTTACCTAAAAAATAAATGTAGCGCTTGAGTATTTTAAGAAATGTTCAGTATGTGACTCTACTATTGGGGTTAGACGCAAACACGTGCAATTATGAATGTGACCTATCATTTAAAGTTGTGTTCTCTTAGGTGACTATCCTAAACGACTTATTGGATTTTTATTTATTATTCTACACATGGCTCATACGTGCAAATAAAGACTCACCAGCCGGTTTTCACACCTCTTGGGCCCCTTTTCTAGTCGAGTGAGCATTCTCTGGTGCTATTGCCGGACACCCGGTAAGAGTAGTGACCGTCATAGGATTATGATAAACATAATAATCATTTATCATTTCGTAATGTACACTTCCATACCCATCATAAATAGAGTAATTCCCTGATGCATGTAACATACAATGATGCATGAGGTCCCAACAATTTTCATTTATTAAACGGTATAAAAAAACCTCTTCCATTTTCCCATATCATATCATTTTATAACATAGCCTTTAAAACATATATCAAAGTTGTATATCATGTCAAAACATATCTACTATGTGTCATCCATGTCATACATCGCATTATGTCATATCATGCACTTAACATGTCCTTCAACATACCATATCATATCATGTACGTATCATTTCATCAATTATATCACAACATGTATCATATCGTCAAGTATGTCATATTATAACATGTATCATATCGTCAAATATATTGTATTATAACATGTATCATATCATCAATATATCAAATCATAGTAATATCATATCATAGACATTATTTCATAAACATCTCACACATATCAAACACATGACACGTGAATAACCACGAGGCACGTGTCATCATACATAACACAAACTTCTAACCATGCCGATAGTAAGTCTACTTACTTGATTGACCTATGCCGAAGCTATTATGACCCTTTGATGCTTGATGCTAGCTTAACACTAACCTCTGAAATTTAATTCTACCTTAGAGTTCCACAATGATCAATTAGAATTCTAACGTGAGAATTTGCTCACCTAATTTTGCATAAATAATTTAAACTAGGGAAGCCTAATTATGCATAAATTTAAATTTGACTCGACCACAAAAATTTAAACTAACGAAAAGATAGTCATACTAATTTTAAGTGTTTTTGAAGAGTTGAAAGTAGAAGGAAAGTGTCCAAGCTTATTAGATCGAAGCTGAATCAGCCAAAATTCTGGTGCAGAGCCGTCATAAAAATGTATTCTCTGACTTTTTACCATTCAAGTGGGATATGAAATGAAGTAAGAGCCTTCATTTTAAAGTGGAGTCCAACTCCCCACTTCTCAACATAAACTACGTGGGAACAATTTTAATTTTAATTTTTTTTTTGTTTTTGGATTATCACACAAAAGCTCTTAGAGTAAATATTTGCAGCTTTGTAGTTAGCTTGGTGTCGAGAATGACGAACATGAGGCGACAAGAACCGAAGATTGACATAGTTGCAAGCCCTCTCGAATTAGAGAGCTTTCTCTTCCTGTTTCTTCTCCTTTATTAGTGGTTACAGATAAAAAAAAAAAAAAAAAAAAAANGTTCGATGGACGAGGAGGTGAGCTACAGATAAAAAAAAGTGTGTTGGTAGAGAATGTGTTCGACGTATGAGAGAATCATTTTCAAGAAACAAACTAAATAATCTAGTGTAGATAAGGTTAAATATCTTGGTTTAGTAATATTATTCATACAGCCACATTCTAATGATTAAAAATGATTTGATCTAAATTATGTATGGAGACATGTGAGTTGAGATATCTTATTGAATGTGTTCCTATAAAATTTAACTACTGACATATTACTTTTTATTAATTTGTTGATTAAAAAGATTTTACATAACGATCACATACGATACGATCTTAATCCCGAGTAAGTTATGAACTCTTATTTGTGACGACTTATCCTTTGATTTGAATGGGTGAGAGTGATTTTTGTAGCTGATTCAATATATCTACTATTTTGCGGACTTGACCAAACAGAGAGTTGGAAACATAATATAAGACGGAATTCACTTCTCCCACATCGAGGTAAGTAGATGAGTCGGGACTTGAACTATGAGGCCTCACCCTGTCAGTAGTTCGAGAGAGACTTAACTTATAACTAGATCATAAACATTCGTTCTATTGTGCATAAGAATGCAACTCTAAGTCTATAATAAAGTCATTTGTAGGTCAGTAAGACTCTTACTAGTTCATAGCAACACTAAAAATATTTAAATATATTATTATCTCACCTACTTTATCCTTTTCTCGAATATTTGGGATATTCTTTTCACAAATTTAGACTAATTTTGGTCTTGTGTTAAGAGTCACATGTAAGAAGGAAAAAGTTCCATAAAATCAAATATTTTTGTTGTTTGTGTTGAACACAACTCACTGTGGTAAACACTCGCACTCTTTATTAACACTGATCGAGAAGAGAATACAGGACACTCTGTAGAATACTTCTGCTTTTTATTGTTTTTGGATTTCTTGGATGAATAACCTAGGTAGGGTGGAGAGGTATTTATACTAAGAGTAAGCAATCTATATTTAACCAATCTAAAACTAGACCTAACCGATTTGAATCTAGACCTAACAAATTTGAATATTTCCCCTAAAATATCTAGATCTCTTTCTCCTAAAATCTCTACTAAAATAAATATACTGAGCTCATACAATAATTGGGCTTGACTCTATTGGGCTAGTGATGATATTTCAACTTAACCATTATTGTATGAGCTCATACATCACGACGCTTTATCATACAGTCAGTAGTTCGAGAGAGACTTAACTTATAACTAGATCATAAACATTCGTTCTATTGTGCATAAGAATGCAACTCTAAGTCTATAATAAAGTCATTTGTAGGTCAGTAAGACTCTTACTAGTTCATAGCAACACTAAAAATATTTAAATATATTATTATCTCACCTACTTTATCCTTTCCTCGAATATTTGGGATATTCTTTTCACAAATTTAGACTAATTTTGGTCTTGTGTTAAGAGTCACATGTAAGAAGGAAAAAGTTCCATAAAATCAAATATTTTTGTTGTTTGTGTTGAACACAACTCACTGTGGTAAACACTCGCACTCTTTATTAACACTGATCGAGAAGAGAATACAGGACACTCTGTAGAATACTTCTGCTTTTTATTGTTTTTGGATTTCTTGGATGAATAACCTAGGTAGGGTGGAGAGGTATTTATACTAAGAGTAAGCAATCTATATTTAACCAATCTAAAACTAGACCTAACCGATTTGAATCTAGACCTAACAAATTTGAATATTTCCCCTAAAATATCTAGATCTCTTTCTCCTAAAATCTCTACTAAAATAAATATACTGAGCTCATACAATAATTGGGCTTGACTCTATTGGGCTAGTGATGATATTTCAACTTAACCATTATTGTATGAGCTCATACATCACGACGCTTTATCATACAGTCAGTAGTTCGAGAGAGACTTAACTTATAACTAGATCATAAACATTCGTTCTATTGTGCATAAGAATGCAACTCTAAGTCTATAATAAAGTCATTTGTAGGTCAGTAAGACTCTTACTAGTTCATAGCAACACTAAAAATATTTAAATATATTATTATCTCACCTACTTTATCCTTTCCTCGAATATTTGGGATATTCTTTTCACAAATTTAGACTAATTTTGGTCTTGTGTTAAGAGTCACATGTAAGAAGGAAAAAGTTCCATAAAATCAAATATTTTTGTTGTTTGTGTTGAACACAACTCACTGTGGTAAACACTCGCACTCTTTATTAACACTGATCGAGAAGAGAATACAGGACACTCTGTAGAATACTTCTGCTTTTTATTGTTTTTGGATTTCTTGGATGAATAACCTAGGTAGGGTGGAGAGGTATTTATACTAAGAGTAAGCAATCTATATTTAACCAATCTAAAACTAGACCTAACCGATTTGAATCTAGACCTAACAAATTTGAATATTTCCCCTAAAATATCTAGATCTCTTTCTCCTAAAATCTCTACTAAAATAAATATACTGAGCTCATACAATAATTGGGCTTGACTCTATTGGGCTAGTGATGATATTTCAACTTAACCATTATTGTATGAGCTCATACATCACGACGCTTTATCATACAGTCAGTAGTTCGAGAGAGACTTAACTTATAACTAGATCATAAACATTCGTTCTATTGTGCATAAGAATGCAACTCTAAGTCTATAATAAAGTCATTTGTAGGTCAGTAAGACTCTTACTAGTTCATAGCAACACTAAAAATATTTAAATATATTATTATCTCACCTACTTTATCCTTTCCTCGAATATTTGGGATATTCTTTTCACAAATTTAGACTAATTTTGGTCTTGTGTTAAGAGTCACATGTAAGAAGGAAAAAGTTCCATAAAATCAAATATTTTTGTTGTTTGTTGTGCGAATGAATAATACATTCCCTTTACCTCGTCGGTGGGCAATGCTCGTTGGCCATCATCAATAGTGGTCAATGATGGGTAGTGCCCCTACGCACGTCAACTATGATGGATGTAAAGTAGATAGATTCGGGAGGGGTAATGACACTTCTTATTTTTTGTTTATAAATTTGTAAGGAAAAGACACTTTATCTATATCTTCATTAAATTTTTCATTACTATTTATTCTATAGAATAAATAAATAAATAATAATAATAATAATAATAATAATAATAATAAATAAATTAAAAAACAAAAAAAAAAAAAAGCCTATACTAGAAGACAGGAATTTCAAGAGAACATGACTTTAATTGAACCTTCTCAATGGGCAGCTGATCTTCAGGAAAGCCACATCCACCTCTTTTTGCTGCCTTAGCCAGTGGAGCACATGGTGGCGGATCCACATCGCTACTAAATCCCTCAATATTCGTACAGTTCCACTGCAACTTTTTAGGCGTCGCCGACAATTCAATCTTCACATTCGAAATACATATATCTGTGAACGGATCTCCCGAAATTCCAGCCAAATTTGCCGACATACTAACATTCATGGCCACCAACTCTTTGTAATTAATGTTCTTAATCACTGGCAACGCTGAGGGATCGAACTTGTCATCTGCATGAGCTTTATAGTCTCTAGTCATCCAAAAGATGTACTTCATCCGGGTTAGAAACATTCTTCGAACGAAAATGTCCTTGACGAAACCGCCTCGTCCACGAGCAGTTTTGATTCTGACGGCAGCCTGTGTGTTGATTACAGCGATGTTTTCGATCCTAACGTTGCGGATTCCGCCAGACATTTCGCTACCAAGGGCGATAGCTGCGGAATCTGGTGAAGTACAAGTGACGCGGCGAATGACGAGGTCCTCGGTTGGCATTCCGAACTTGATACCGTATTGGTCCCATCCGCTCTTGATGGCGATGCAATCGTCACCGGAGACAATGTAGCAGTCTTCGATTCGAGTGTTGGAACAAGAATCTGATAAATTGAATGGAGAATTAGGGAGAGGGATTGACGAAATAAAGAACCCTAACGTTTTGAAGGTAAAGAAGAAGAAAACCTGGATTGATTCCGTCCGTATTAGGTTCGGTGACTGGAGCCAGGATTGTGAGCCTTTGGATAATCACATTTCTAAGTTTGAACCAAATTAAAAATAAATAATAATAAAATCATAAAATTTTAAATCATTTTTAGTGGTGAATAATTTGAATGGTAAATTATTACAAGTTTTAACTTTCTTTTTAGCATATAATCCTAAAATACAAGAATAACAAGACTATGTCATGAGGAAGTGGAATAGTCAAACCTGCTATAGATAGGATGAACGAACCAAGAAGGGGAGTTGTTGAAAGTAAGATCCCAAATGTGGATTTGATCAGAGTACATGATCTCGATCATATATGGCCGTGTTACCTTGAGCTCCTTTTTGTGAAACTTTTCCCACCAATAAGATCCCTGCCCGTCGATCTTACGGTTGTTACCTACGCCATGTCACCAACCCAATTTTATTTCTCTATAATTGTATTTCTAATGTTTTCCTTTACCTTAATTTTTTATTATTTAATTTTGATAGCACTAAGTCTTTAAGATTATAATTTTTTTTAAAAAAATTACAATATTAAAATGTAAGAAAAAGAAATAATCACCCGTGATAACTACATCCGTCAGATTAGTTCCAAAGATGAGGCTACTGTACCGTCCACCGGGAGCATCTCTCCCCCTCCCATAAGATGGGAGAACTTCTACGCGTGGCCATCCCGATTCATTCTACACACTTAAATTATAACGAATCTAACTAATTTAGCTTCGATTAAGGATTAAAATTCAGATCACCACTCCTAAAATTGTTAGCTCTATAAAAATAATATACTCGATAGGTCGAACCTGGGATGCAAGAAGTTTAGCTTCTTTATCGATAAAAAGTGTGAAATGGCTGGTCAGATTAAAACTTCCGGTCAGCCATTTTCCTGGCGGCACGACCAATTGAGCACCGCCATCTGCCGCCAATGTGCTGAGATGTTCAATTGCTTGCCGGAACGCGTGAGTGTTTGAAGTTACTCCGTCCCCAACGCCGCCAAACTCCGTCAGCAACGCCGAGTGTTTCCGGCAATTGATCGCCTGAAATGTGAGAGAGTTCGAACTCAGACCCGGATTCATGGCGTCCACGGTGGCTAAGCTTACCAATGCCAGTACGATCACAGTCGAGATTCTCGATGCGGTAACTTGCTGAAAAAAAAAAAATCGAAGATTGTTCAATTTCTTTTGAAGATGGTTCAATTTCTTTTTGTTTCTCGGAAAAATAATGCTGGAAACATCAGTTGGGTTTATGGATTCATGTTTATATTGGTTATAATTTTCTAATCTTTAACAAATCAATTAGGGTTTTGAACAAAAACACATAATCATTTTGAATAACCCAAAAGAAAAACTAATGAAAAGTAGAAGAACGAGCCAACCACACCTGATCAATTCAAAGAAAACAAAGAACCAAAAGGAAATTCAAAAAGAAAGAAGAAAAATTACATTGATTTTTGTGGGTTTTCCAGAAAGATTCATGATGGATTTTCTTATTGAATTTATGGTTTTTAGATAAAGAGGACAAAGAATTTTATAGGATAATTTAGGACTTAAAAATAAGAAAGGAATTTATTACCATAAAAGGGTGGGATTTACATAGAATATTAGTGGATCAGTTTAGGACAATAGAACAGATATGGAAACAAAAAGAAAAAGAGTGAAAGCATTTTAAATTTGGCATAGTTTTTTTTTTTTTTTTTTTTTTTTTTTTTTTTTTTTTTTTTNTCTTATAAATATTATGGTGTTAAAATAGTTATTGGAAGAACGGGATCAAACCAAGTCAACTAAATCTATATTTAAAAACAAATTATCAAACCTTTTCTATGATTAGATTAGGCTGAATTGATTGGTTGACAAGAGTTTGAGTCTGTTGGATTGAAAAAGTTTATCATCCAAACAATTAAATTCCATTGATTTGTTTAGTTTTGAATGATAATTTTTTTTTATTGATTTGATTAGCATTTAATTAGATTAATTATTTGGATATATTTGTTAATAGTAAGTATAACTCAATATTAATCCATTTATTCTTTTGATATATTTATTACAGTTTTCTTTTTATATTTCTTTCTTTATTAAATTTTTTTCTTAAATTATGTTTAAATCCTAGTGAAATACGATCAGCAAGTTATTTTTTTGTTTTAAAAAAATAAAAAAAGAGTGTATTTACTAAAATTTAAAACATGAAAAATAAAAGATGAAATAAAATACCTATAAAAATCACTTTATAGTTGTATGAACCTATTGAATTTAGAGTCTATTATCTAATATATGAATTTACTTTTATTTTTTTTTTATTATTTTTTATTTTTTATATAGAGCGAATATATAGGTTATTACTCGAACATGATTCTTCGATGTTCAAAATATTAGCACTATTTCTTGAATGTTGCTGGTTTGGTAGTGTGTAGGTCTCGACATTCAAAGGCTGAGAGCACATCAATTCAAGAAGGAAAACCAAAGAGGCTTTTAAGTACTAAACGTGCTTGTTTGCACACTTGTAAGCTACTGTCCAACATCCAAAATGTAACGACTCTAGATTTTTGCAACCTACAATCGCTATCGTATGCATAACATAACCATTTTATGTGGAACTAATCATTTGAAACGTATTCATAAAACGTTGTCCTGGATTTAATGTTTAATAAAAAGTCTTTAAAAAGACAACCGAAAAATTAAAATAGATATAAGTAAAAATAAAATAGAAAATACTCTATACTAACCTATAGTCTATGAAATTAAATACAACTTTCCTATGCATGTGACATTATTTTTAAAATTTCGATGTCTTTGTCAATTATACAGAAGTGTCTTGCCTTTACCTAGAAAATAAATGTAGCGCTTGAGTATTTTAAGAAATGTTCAATATGTGACTCCACTATTGGGGTTAGACACAAACACGTGCAATTATGCATGTGACCTATCATTTAAAGTTTTGTTCTCTTAGGTGACTATCCTAAACGGCTTATTGGATTTTTATTTATTATTCTACACATGGCTCATACGTGCAAATAAAGACTCACCAGCCGGTTTTCACACCTCTTGGGCCCCTTTTCTAGTCGAGTGAGCATTCTCTGGTGCTATTGCCGGACACCCGGTAAGAGTAGTGACCGTCATAGGATTATGATAAACATAATAATCATTTATCATTTCGTAATGTACACTTCCATACCCATCATAAATAGAGTAATTCCCCGATGCATGTAACATACAATGATGCATGAGGTCCCAACAATTTTCATTTATTAAACTGTATAAAACAACCTCTTCCATTTTCCCGTATCATATCATTTTATAACATAGCCTTTAAAACATATATCAAAGTTGTATATCATGTCAAAACATATCTACTATGTGTCATCCATGTCATACATCGCATTATGTCATATAATGCACTTAACATGTCCTTCAACATACTATATCATATCATGTACGTATCATTTTATCAATCATATCACAACATGTATCATATTATCAAGTATGTCATATTATAACATGTATCTTATCGTCAAATATATTGTATTATAAAATGTATCATATCCTCAACATATTAAATCATAATAATTTTTAATAGCTCATTTTTAATTATAAATTTTAAGGGAAAAGACATTTTATCTCTATATTATTAATTAAATTTTTAGTTTCCATTTATTTCATAGAATTAAAAAGAAAAAAAAAAAAAAAACAAAGTCTATCAGAAGGCAGAAATTTCAACCGAGCAAGACTTCAACTGAACATTCTCAATTGGCAGCTTATCTTCAGGAAAGTCACATCCACCGCTTTTTGCTGCCTTGGCCAGTGGAGCACATGGCGGCGGATCCACATCGCTACTAAATCCCTCAACATCGGTACAATTCCACTGCAACTTTTTAGGCTTCTTTGACAATCCAATCTTCACATTCGAAATACAAATATCCGTGAATGGATCTCCTGAAATTCCCACCAAATTCGCCGACATATTAACATTCTCGGCCACCATGTCTCTGTAATTAATGTTCTTAATCACAGGCAATGCTGATGGATCAAACTTGTCATCTGCATGCGCTTTGTAGTTTCCAGTCATCCAAAAGACGTACTTCATTGTGGATAGAAACATTTTTCGAACGAAAATGTCCTTGACAAAACCGCCTCGTCCACGAGCAGTTTTGATTCTGACGGCAGCCTGTGTGTTGATTGCAGTGACATTTTCAATCCTGACGTTGCGAATTCCGCCAGACATTTCGCTACCAAGGGCGATAGCTGCAGAATCTGGTGAGATACAAGTGAGGCGACGAATGACGAGGTCCTCGGTCGGCATTCCAAATTTTATACCGTATTGGTCCCATCCGCTCTTGACGGCGATGCAATCGTCACCAGAGACAATGTAGCAGTCTTCAATCAGAGTGTTGGAACAAGAATCTGATAAATTGAATGGAAAATTAGGAAAAGGGATTGATGAAGAAAAGAACCCTAAGGTTTTAAGGGTAATGAAGAAGGAAACCTGGATTGATTCCATCGGTGTTGGGTACCGTGACTGGAGCCAAGATGGTGAGCCCTTGGATAATCACATTTCTGCATTTTCACCCAACCAAACCACATTAAATTAAAAATAAATTATATATATATAAATACTATTACCAGTTTTATTATTATTATTTTTAGCTTAATCATAAAATAAGAGGATAATGAAACTCAAGTGAAATAGTCAAACCTGCTATAAATGGGATGGACGAACCAAGAAGGTGAGTTGATCAAAGTGAGATCTGAGATTTGGATTTGTTCAGAGTACATGATCTCGATCACATATGGCCGTGTTACCTTGAGCTCCCCTTTCTTAAACTTTTCCCACCAAGTAGATCCTTGCCCGTCGATTGTGCCGTTGTTACCTACACCATGTTACCAACCCAACTTTATTTTCTATAAATGTTTCTTATGTTTTTATTTACCTTATTTTTTTTTATTTAATTTTGATAGCACAAAGCCTATAAGATTAAAATTTTGCAAACCATTAAAAAAAAAATTATAATGTTAAAAGTTAAAAAAATAAAAATCACCTGTGATAACCACGTCGGTGAGATTAGTTCCAAAGATGAGGCTGCTGTACCGTCCATTAGGAGCATCTCTTCCCCTCCCATAAGATGGGAGAATTTCTACTAGTGGCCATTCTGATTCATTCTACACCATTACCATTAAATGATGAGGAACAAATCTAACCAATTTATATTGAATTAAAGATTAAAATTCAAATCACCACTCCCAAAGTTGTTAGCTTTATAAAAATAATATACTTCATAGGTCCAACCTGGGATGCAATAATTTTAGCTTCTTTATCGATAAAAAGTGTGAAATGGCTAGTCAGATTAAAACTTCCTGTAAGCCATTTCCCGGGTGGCACGACCAATTGAGCACCGCCATCCTTCGCTAATGTGCTGAGATGTTCAATCGCTTTTCGGAATGCGAGAGTATTTGAAGTTACTCCGTCGCCGACACCGCCAAACTCCGTCAGCAACGCCGAGTGTTTCCGGCAATTAATCGCTTGAAATTTCAGAGAGTTCAAACTCAGACGCGGATTCATAGCGTCCACGGTAGCTAAGCTCACCAATGCCAGTACGACCATAGCCAAGATTCTCGCCACGGTAACCTATCAACAAAAATTGAAGATCATTCAATTTCTTTTTGGTTCTCGAGAAAATAATGGTGGAAACAGCAGTTGGGTTTATGAGTTCATCTATATATATTGGTTACATTTTCGAATTTTCTCTGGACAAAATCTAAAAAACAAAATTGGTCTTAGATAAACAGAAACAATTGGTTTTTTTTTTACAAAAACCCATAATCATTTTGGTTAACCTAAAAGAAAAACTAATGAAAAGTAGAAGAACAAGCCAACCACCCGATCAATTCAAAGAAAACAAAGAACCAAAAGAAAATTCAAAGAGAATGAAGAAGAAAAATTACATTAGTTTTTGAGGATTTTCGAGGATGATCCATGATGAATTTTCTTTTTGAGTTTATGATTTTTAGATCAAGAGGAGAAAGGATTTTATAGAATAATTTAGGGATTAAAAATAGGAAATGAATTTATTACTATTATTACATTATTGTTTAAAGGGTGAAACGGTGAGATTTGTCATCTTTTTCATAATAATATAACATATAAGGAAACATAAAGAGTGAAAGCGTTTTAATTTTGTCGTTTGTTTTTTAAAATTGTTTTATGAGTATTAGGGTGTTAAAATAGTTATTCGAAGAACGGAATCAAACCAAGTCAACTAAATCGGCATTTAAAAACAAATTATAAAATGATTTCAATATTAACATTTTTAATTAATTACTCGAATAACTCGAATCAACCTAACATGAATATTTTATGATTAGATTAAGCCGAATTCATTATTTGATTAAAAAAAATTTATCATTCAAATAATTAAATTAGGTCTAAATATATTCCATAATATCCCTGATTTATTTAGTTTTGTGATATTTCTATATTGATTTGATTAAAATTTAATGAGGTGAATATGTGTTTGTAATCTCGCAAATATAACATAATATTAATTCCTATTTATTCTTTTGATGTTTTTGTTAAAAATTTTCTTTTATATTTCTTTCTATTTTAAGAAATTTTCTTAAATTAGGTTTAAATCAGATTTTTTTTTTAAGTGAAATATGACGTGCAATTTTATTTTTCAAAAAATAAAAATAAAAATTGTATTGATGGTTATCAAATAAAATTATAATAAAATATTTATAAAAATCAGACTATAAAGTTTATTATCTAATATAGAAATCTTTCAAATTTTACCATTATATGGTAAAATTTTGCACATTTAAAAACAAAAAAGATTAAAATTATAAAAGAAGATGAAAATCATAAAAATGTATAAGTACATACCTACTTTTATATATGTGTGTGATGTGCATATATGTATATGTTTGTATTTATTTAAGCATGTAGATATGTATCTATTATATATGTGCGTGTGTGTTGTGTGATACATACATATATACACACAGGGTGAGGCACGACCATAAAGTGATCCATGCATGTCATGGTAATGTACGACCTCCATTTGAGTGGCACTGATGGCTTGTAGACGTTATGATTTTGGTACTATCTATGTGCATACATACTAAATAATAGACGACAATTCTAAAGTAAACCATAACATCGTGCCATACACTCGTTTGTCCCATCTCATAATATATCCATATGGACTCTGGTCCATCCAAGGACTAGTTTACGAAATAAAGGCCTCGTTGAAGCACAAAATCATTTTCGCACATGATACCATATATGGTCTAGGGATATTATGGTTCTATAATTGTGACAGGATGAATACGTACTAAGGAATAGGTGATAATCAATGTTGGATCATAATATCATGTCATGATTCGGGAGATCTCAAGTATGGCAACTTCATGGTGTATTCATCCAAAGTTGGTTATGAAACAGAAGTCTTGATAAGAGCCTCTACTTTATTTCCATACACGATACTATATACTCGAAATAGATTTAGTTCTAAGTAAGGTGTAATCGTATTGAGACTAAACTAAATCTACCTCATTGGTATAAGAATGTGTCTCATCTATGATCACTAGTGCTTATATTGTAGGTACATAGCATCGAATATGGCAACCTCAACTCTATCATATCAATTTGTTTTAAATGAGTCTAGTAAGGCGCTATTAGATATGAATTTTTGATCATAGTAGCAGAAGTATTATGAACCAATTTTATTTTATTAAAACTAAAAGAATGTATTTAAATCTTATGAGTTAGCAAGGACGCCTAGCTCAAATAATAATATAAAAGTTGATTAATTAAAAATTAATTAATTTTCATTCCTTAACTCTAGGATACCCTATTATAGATCTAGGGTTACACTTTTATATATTATATGACAAATTTTGTCCGTTAATATAATCATTACAAACTAGTCAATTTTTGGTGATTTAGTTCATAATTATGACCTGTTTAAAAGTTTATTTTACTCATGCAATTACATTTCTCTAATAAATAATTATTTTATGATCTAATTATAAACAAAACCTCTCTTCAGAAGTTGAGAAGGTGGGGATCCCATTTTTCAAATTTGGAAACCAACCGTCAACGGAACTATTCAACAATTTACCTTATATGGAAAACAGTGAATTTCATTGAGAAGAGTAAGCATGCCTAATTGGTTACAAAAGTCATCCTCACCTGCAAGTCAAAAGATAGTCTGGTAGAGGTGGAAATTCATAACTCAGTTAGGATTAAGATCTTAGTTATGATCATCACGGAAATATTAATTTTCTCAATTAATTAATTTAGTGTAGGCTGTTTTTACTTTTAATGTTTATTATTTTTTATTTTGTATTTTGTTATGTTGTTTTAAAGATATTTTCGAACATGTAATTCCATGACAATGTTTTATGATGAAGTTTTAAATGTTTATTTCCGTACAAGAGGGTATGTTGTGATGAAGGTAGTGACTTTAGGTTAGTAAAAATATAGGATCGTTACACTCACTCATATACCATAGAAAAACCTTTAAGTACGACACCTAATTTTCTCATGAGATCTCATATTTTGCAAGGGTATGAATTCAAAAAAAAAAAAAAAAAAAAAAAAAAAAAAAAAANAAAAAAAAAAAAAAAAAGTCGAGGCCCCGTTCATTGCTTAAAAATGATTGATGCCTTACTCAACACACTACTTATCGAAACTACACTACAACATCAAAATATTACCACTTTGGCACATCTCTAAAACTTGTTCATTTCTGAAATAGTGTTGGTAGTGTGTAAGTCTCGACATTCAAAGGCTAAGAGCACATCAAGCCAAGAAGGAAAACCAAATCAGCTTGATCACATCACATCTTTCATTCAAACTCCTAGTAAACTGGTTGGAATTTCACCCTTTTACAAGCTTTCAAGTACATTTTATCTATATCTTCTTTAAATTTTTCATTACCATTTATTCCATAGAATTAAAAAAAAAAAAAAAACAAAGTCTATTAAATGACAGGAATTTCAACAGAGCATGATTTCAACTGAACATTCTCAATTGGCAGCTTATCCTCCGGAAAGTCACATCCACCGCTTTTTGCTGCTTTAGCTAGTGGAGCACATGGCGGCGGATCCACATCGCTACTAAATCCCTCAACATCCGTACAGTTCCACTGCAACTTTTTAGGCTTCTTTGACAATCCAATCTTCACATTCGACATGCAAATATCCGTGAATGGATCTCCCGATATCCCTGCCAAATTTGCTGACATATTAACATTCTCGGCCACCACGTCTCTGTAATTAATGTTCTTAATCACCGGCAACGCCGAGGGATCAAACTTGTCATCTGCATGCGATTTGTAGTCTCCAGTCATCCAGAAGACATATTTCATCGTGGATAGAAACATTCTTCGGACGAAAATGTCCTTGACGAAACCACCTCGTCCACGAGCAGTTTTGATTCTGACAGCAGACTGTGTATTGATTGCAGTGACGTTTTCAATCCTGACGTTGCGGATTCCGCCAGACATTTCGCTGCCAAGGGCGATACCTGCAGAATCTGGTGAGATGCAAGTGAGGCGGCGAATGACAAGGTCCTCGGTCGGCATTCCGAACTTGATACCATATTGGTCCCATCCGCTCTTGATGGCGATGCAATCGTCACCGGAGACAATATAGCAGTCTTCGATTCGAATGTTGGAACAAGAATCTGATAAATTGCATAAAGAATTAGGGAGATGGATTGACAAAGAAAAGAACCCTAAGGTTTTAAAGGCGAAGAAGAAGGGAACCTGGATTGATTCCGTCAGTGTTAGGTACAGTGACGGGAGCCAAGATAGTGAGCCCTCGAATAATCACATTTCTGTATTTTCATCCCACCAAACCAAACTAAATTAAAAATAAATCATAATAATATATATATATAAATCAAAATTGTTTTTAGTTGGGAATAATTTGAATGTAATTATTATCGGTGTTATTTTTTTTTTCCAAGCATAATCTTAAAATACAAGTATAATAGGTTTTAAGTGAAATAGTCAAACCTGCTATAAATGGGATGGACAAACCAAGAAGGTGAGTTAATCAAAGTGAGATCCGATATCTGGATTTGATTAGAGTACATGATCTCGATCACATATGGTCGTGTTTCCTTGAGTTCCCCTTTCTTAAATTTTTCCCACCAAGAAGATCCTTGCCCGTCGATTGTACCGTTGTTACCTACACCATGTCACCAACCAACTTTATTTTCTATAAATGTTTTTCCTATGTTTTCATTCACCTTAATTTTTTTTATTTAATTCATTTTTTTTATTTAATTCCGATTGCACGGAAGCCTATAAAGATTATAATTTTGCAAACCATTTAAAAAAAAATTAAAATTTTAAAAGGTAAGAGAAAAATAATCACCTGTGATAACCACATCGGTGAGATTAGTTCCAAAGATGAGGCTGCTGTACCGTCCACCCGGAGCATCTCTTCCCCTCCCATAAGATGGGAGAACTTCCATGAGTGGCCATTCTGATTCTTTCTATAACCATTAAATTATGAGGAACAAACTTAACTCATTTATTTTCTATTAAAGAATAAAATTAAAATCACCACACACAAAGTTGTTAGCTATATAAAAATAAAATACTCAATAGGTCGAACCTGGGATGCAAGAATTTTTGCTTCTTTATCGATAAAAAGTGTGAAATGGCTAGTCAGATTAAAACTTCCGGTCAGCCATTTCCCCGGCGGCACGATCAATTGAGCACCACCATCCGCCGCGAGTGTGCTGAGATGTTCAATCGCTTTTCGGAACGCGTTAGTATTTGAAGTTACTCCGTCGCCGACGCCGCCAAACTCCGTCAGCAACGCCAAGTGTTTCCGACAATTGATGGCCTGAAATTTCAGAGAGTTCGAACTTAGACGCGGATTCATAGCGTCCACTGTGGCTAAGCTCACCAATGCCAGTACGATCACGGCTAAGATTCTCGCCGCAGTAACCTGCCGAACAAAATCAAAGATGATTCAATCTCTTTTTGGATAAAATAATGTTTAAAATGGCAGTTAGGTTTATTGGTTCATCTTTATGTTGGTTACATGAAAAAAAACAAAGTTTTTCAATCAACCAATCACGGTTTAGAACAAAAACTCATAATCATTTTAAGTAATCGGAAAGAAAAATCAATGAAAAGTAGAATAATAAGTCAAGCCCACACGATCAATAGAAAGAAAACAAAGAAAAAAAAGTGAAATTCAAAGACAAAGAAGAAGAAAAATTACATTGATTTTTGTGGGTTTTCGAGGAAGTTCCATGATTAATTTTCTTGATGTGTTTATGATTTTTAGATTCCAGAAAAGTGATTTTATAGGATAATTGAAGAATAAAAAATAGAAAATGAATTTATTACTATTACTATTATTACTTTTTTTTAGGGTGAAAATTTGAGTGGTAAATGAAATGGTTGGATTTACCTAAAATATTAGCCCAAAAGACTATTTAGGAAATATACGGAGTGAGATCGTTTTAAATTTGACATCTTGTTTTTGTTGTTTGTTTTTTTATTTATAATTATTTTATGTGTATTAGAGTGTTAAAATAGTTACTCCAACAACAAGGTCACACCAAGTAAACGAAATCAGTATTTAGAAACAAATTAACAAAGGTTTTCTATATTTGAAATTTATTTTTATTAAAATTTTTTTAGTAAATTACTCGAGAATCAACCTAACGTGAATATTTTATGGCTAGATTACACGAAATCATTATTTGATAAGGATTTATTGGACTGAAAACGTAGTCCAAAAATTTAAATTAAGTCTAAAACATGTTGAATCTAAAATAATTGTTTATTTAATTTTAAATGATATTTCTATATTGATTTGATTAACCTACAGTTATTTTTTCATTAATGGTAGCATATGAGTTGAATATGGGTAGAAATCTCTCAAATATGGTAAGTATAACTCAATATTAATTTTTATTTATTCTATTGATGTATTTATTAAAATTTTCTTTATTAAGAAATTTTCTTAAATTACGTTTAAATCAGAATTTTATCAATTTACCTTATTTAGACTATGAAATTATTATCTAATACAGAAATTAGCTATTTTTTTTTATCAATAAATAAATTATTATTAATTGGATCTTTGAAATTTTACGACAAATCTTTTTTAATAAAAGAATATAGAATGAATAAGTATGTGCTATATACAAATACATAACACACATACATACATAGATATGTATGTATGTATATGTATGTGTGTGTTGTGTGATACATACATATATGTGCATATGGTGAGGCACTACGATATAGTGATCCACGCATGTCATGGTGAGGCACGACCCACGTTTGAGTGACACTGATGGCTTATAGATGCTATGATTTTGATCCTATATGGGTGCATATATACCAAAGAATAGATGACAATAATAAAGTAGGACCATAACATCATATCATACTCGTTTCTCTTATCTCATAATGTATCCATATGATCTCTGGACCATCCGAAGATTAGTTTACGAAACAAAAGTCTTGTTAAAACTAAATGCTATCTAGAAATAAAGGGAATGCATTTTTCATTCTTGGGAGAAGCATTGAAAATCAATTTAATTTTATTAAAAATTAAAAGAAAACATTTAATATGAAAATATTTCAACTATGTTAAAGTTCCTTCCCAACAATGACTGAACTCAAGGCTAATTGGAGACTTTTTTTAAAATAAAAAAATAAAAAAAATCATATATATTATTTAATCCAATGTATCTAAGATACATTAATTATTTTAATATTTAATATATCAAATACAATATTATTTTTCTTTTGTATGTTTAATATATTTTATATATTAAAGGATAATATTTTAAATTAAATATTATTTTTCCTTATATTTATTATATCATTCAATAGTAATTTGAATATTTTAAATTAAATATATGTATATATTTAATTATTTTAATATATTTAATATGTTAAATATTAATTTAAACGCTTCAAATTCAATCTTACGAGTTACCAAGGAGACGGTAACTCCAATAATGATACAAAAATTTATTAATAAAAATTAATTAAACTTTTTAATTAATCAATTTTTATTCATTAATTTTAGAACACTATATTATAGACCTAGAGTTACACTCTTAGTTACTCTATGACAAGGTGTATCCATTATTATAATCATTACGAGCTAGTCAATTCTTCCTGAGTTGTTCATAATTACAACTACATCAAAAGTTCATTTTACCCATGCAATTACATTTTTTTGCCTTAATATTTGTTAAGAATGAAAAATAGAAATAGAATTGGAATCGAATGTATGTTCTCATTCATATTCATAAGCTTTAAATAGGATACAAACTAATAACTAATACCTACAAATAAGGAAAATATAAACTAATTAAATATCGAGAATAAAATAAAATATACCATAAATCAAATCATAAAGGAATAATATTAAGATATAATATCTAAAATATATTACATAAGTAATATATACTCTAAATATTATATCTCAACACTCTCCCTCAAGTTGGAGTGTATGTTAAAATCACATCCAACTTGCCTTTACGAGCGTAGGTCAATAACACCCAAGTTGTCTTTACGAGCGTAGGTCAATAACACCCAAATTGTCTTTACGAGTGTAGGTCAATAACACAACTTGTCTTTGATTGGTTTGCATTTTTAGACTTCCAAGAATTTATTGAATTTCCTAGAAAGATGCAGAACTCAGAAATAGACGGCCTTTTATTGGTTTGCATTTTTAATCTTCTCAAGAAATTATTGAATTTCCCAAAAAGATGCAAAACTCAGAGATAGACCGCCTTTGATGTATCTCAGAACTTGAAGAGCTATTTCTTGATTTATGCATAAATGATGTACTCCAGGATTGGTAGTTTGTTCCATTTAATTTGACTGGAACAAGTGAATATCCTGGCGGATCAGAGTGATGAATATAATAAGGATGTGTTAAATAAACATCCGAAGTTTTGAAGTTAGATAATGACACCAAGATCGGTGCTCTAAATCACTTGAGATGTTGTGAAAGACAATACGAACATCTTGAATATGTCACATTTGAGCCTGGTGAGAAATTTGAAGATGCTTATAACGTATTCTTGATATTGGAAGATCGGCTGATGTAAAGGCTTCACTGATTGAGTTAGATGATGAATGGCGGTTGTAAAGACTGATAGAGTTAGGGTTTGGGTTTGGCTCTGATGCCAAACACTAACTCAAGAGGAAATTCTGATATTTAAGAATACCCAGATCGATGCTTTGATATCATGTTAAGAATGAAAAATAGAAATAGAATTGGAATCGAATGTATATTCTCATAGATATTCCTATCCAATACAAGCTAGCAACTAATACATACCACAGGAAAATATAAACTAATTAAATATTGAGAATAAAATAAAATATACTCTAAATCAAATCATAAAAGAAAGAATATTAAGATATATTATCGAAGATCTATTCCATAAATAATATATTCTCTAAATATTATATCTCAATAATATCATCCATTATCTAATGAATAATTTGTTTATAATCTAATTATAAACTAAGTCCCTCTCGGGACATTGAGAAGGTGGGATCCCATTCTTCAAGTCTTGAAATCAGCACTTAAGAAAACTATTCATCTATTTACCTTATATGTTTTATGAAGAAGTTTAAATAAAGTATTTCAGCATTCTATGTTCATGATATGTATATAGTAATTGAAAACGTTTGCTGAAGCCACCCCACCTAAATATGGTGAAAGTTCTCTATTTATAATCATTTACCGTACACAGAATTATGGTAAATCACAAATAATATGGAAAGAACAATAAAAGGTAAGAACAATAAATGAATACAATATATTTGCTTTTAATAAAATGGCAAATATGGTAAGCCAGGTAAATATCTAAATATTTGCCTTATAATAAACGGTCAACTATCCTTAACACCCCGCAAGCTGAGTGTCGGATTTGAACAAACGTGAAGCTTGGATTTGAAAAATTCAAAGAGAGGTCGAGAAATACTTTTCATGAAGATGTCAGCAACTTGGAGATGGGAAGATACATATTGTGTGCCAAGTTTGCCAGTGATAACAAGTTCTCGAAGGAAATGATAATCTAGTTCAACATGTTTGGCCCGCTTGTGAGAAACGGAATTAAAACTATAAAAAAAAATAGCACTTTTGTTGTCACATAAGAGTAAAGGCTGCTGTGAAATAGGGATCTTGAGGCCATGCAAAAGATGCGTAACCCAAAGAAGTTCAGCAGCAGTCGTGGCAAGAGCAAACGATACTCAGATTCACAGCTGGAACGTGAGACAGTAAGTTGCTTTTTGGCACTCCAAGAAACGAGATTGTTACTAAGATAAATAGAATAGCCGGATGTAGAACGACGAGTATCGAGACAACCAGCCCAGTCAGCATCTGAATAAGTGACTAGCGTACTAGGAACAGTGGATGGACGAAAGGTAAGACCAAAGTGGAGTGTTCCTTTGACATAGCGAAGAATACGTTTGACAGCAAGAAAGCGATCTGCAGTAGAGACATGCAAGAATCGACTGACAGAATACACAGCATAGACAATATTTATACGTGTAATAGTCAAGTACTGAAGGATGCCAACAAGAGATCTAGAGAGTAGGATTAGAGAAAGGAGAACCATCAGCAGGTGTTGGGAAACAACCATGGGAGTGTGGACTGGTTTGCTATCGAGCAACTGAGCATGAGTAAGAATATCTCGAGCATATTTTAACCGACTAATAAAGAGACCATCAGGAGTGAGTGAAGCTTCAAGACCAAGAAAGTAACTGATAGAACCCAAATCTTTGGTAGCAAACTCATAATGAAGCTTGCGAGTAAAGCTGTCAATAAGAATGAGTTGTTGTCGGTAACAATAATGTCGATTAGACTGAATTTTTATAATAATATTTTTATTTTTATAATCAATTTAACTTAAATATTTTATGGTTCGATTAGACTGAATTTGTTTCATTTTCCGAAAAAAAAATAAAAAAATAAAAAAATAAGAAAGTGTATCGATTTAAAAGATGAAAAATAAAAGATCAAATAATATTATAACAAAATACTTATAAAAATAACTTCATATTTCATAGCATAAGTCTATTGTTTAATATAGAATATATATATATATATATATATATATATATATATATATATATATTTTATCGATAACAAATATATTTCTTTTATTAAAAAATATGGAGTGAACAAAAACAAAAAGAGGATAAAAATTATGAAAATGTATAAGTATGCATTATATATATCTACCAATATTGTTTAATTTATTAAGATTCGTCGGTAAGTCAATCATATATTGTTTAAGACTCAATAAATAATATCAAATTCTAAATAAAATTATTATTAAAAATTAAATAACTAATTACGACTTCAGGAGATAAATCCCAACCGTAAAACGATGCTAGACGTAAATGAAACAAGGATACAAAAGTTATAACCTTACATATAAGCCATATTCTCAATATAGCATGAAGCATGAAGTAAACACGGTGATTGTATTCTTTGAAGTAGTGAAATGGTTCCTATATGACATATCAAACATGTTTGGGGTATATTTAAACTTAACATGGTCAAAGAATCATCTCAAGTTAGTCTCATGATCTATGTCTTCAAACATACTCCGTTCTATCATAAAAGTTATTGTGATGTCCCACATTGGTTAGGGAGGAGAACAAAACACCATTTATAAGGGTGTGGAAACCTTCCCCTAGCTGACGCGTTTTAAACCCTTGAGGGGAAGTCCGAAAGGAAAAGTTCAATGAGGACAATATCTGCTAGCGGTGAATCTGAAGCGTTACATTTATACTTTAAATTCTAAACAAACCATGTGATACCCAATCGTAAACGCTTAAAGAGAACTCAACATGACTACTTGTTTAAGTATACTTAGAACTCATCTAGCATGATTTCATAGCTCCAATTCGCATCAAAACTCTCAAGTTCTAACCATGGACTCAGTCATATACTATATGGCTAACTTCCTAATTTTCCCTTGAGACTTGCTCACATTTTGCAAGGCCATATATTCAAGGAAATGTCGAGACCTCGTTCATTGCTTAAGAATCATTGGTGCCTTATTCAACACACTAATTATCGAAACTACACTATAACACCAAAATATTAGCACTCTGGCACATCTCTAGAGCTAGTTAATTTCTTGAATGGTGTTGCTGATTTGGTAGCGTGTAGGTCTCCATATGAAAAAAAAAATTGGAAATGAATTTATTACTACAATTACATTATTGCTTAAAGGGTGAAACCGAGGGATTTACCTAGAATATTATTCTAATGACATGTAAGAAAACATTATCCCTCGAATATTATTCTAATGATCTGTTTAGAATAATATAACGTGTAAGAAAACATAAAGAGTGTGAGCATTTTATATTTGTCATCTTATTTTTGTTTGTTTTTTAAAAATTGTTTTATGAGTATTAGGGTGTTAAAATAGTTATTCCAAGAACATGATCAAACCAAGTCAACTAAATCGGTATTTAAAAACAAATTATAAAATGATTTTCATATTAAAATTTTATTTTTATTAATTTTATTTTAATAAATTATTCGAATAACTCGAATCAACTTAACATGAGTATTTTATGATTAGCTTAAGCCGAATTCATTATTGGATTGAAAAATTTTACCATCCAAATAATTAAATTAGAAACCTATTCAACCAAAGATATTTATTTGTTTAGTTTTGTGATATTTCTATATTGATTTGATTAAAATTTAATGAGTTGAATATGGGTCGAAGAGAATAACTCAAAATTAATTCTCATTTGTTCTTTTGATATTTTTATTAAAATTTTTCTTTTATAAGATATTTTCTTAAATTATGTTTAAATCGAATTGAAATATGACCTGCAATTTTATTTTTCAAAAAATAAAAAATAAAAAAAGGTATATCGATGGTTATAATAAACGGAATATATGGTAACATTTTGCACATTTAAAACAAAAAAGATTAAAATTATGAAAGAAGATGAAAATTATAAAAATGTATAAGTATATATGTGTGTGTGTGATGTGTATATATGTATATGTAGGTATGTATTTATGCATGCAGATATGTATTTATTATATAGGCGCGTGTGTGTTTTGTGATACATACATATATATGCACAGGGACGGCACAACCATATTGTAACGACCTAGATCCACCGCTAGTAGATATTATCTTCTTTGGACTTTTCCTTTCGGGCTTCCCCTCAAGGCTTTAAAACGCATCTGCAATGGGAAGGTTTCCACACCCTTATAAGTGGTGGTTTGTTTTCCTCTCCAACTAATGTGAGACATCACAATGCACCCCCCTGCGGGGCCAGCGTTCTCGCTGGCACTCTATCCTTCCTCCAATCGATGTGGGACCACCCCCAAATCCACCCCTCTTTGGGGCCCAATGAATGATATGATTTTGATACTATGTGCATACATACTAAATAATAGACGACAATTCTAAAGTGGGACCATAACATCATGTCATACACTCGTTTGTCCAATCTCATAATATATCCATATGGTCTCTAGTCCACCCAAGGACCTCGTTGAAGCACAAAATCATTTTCGCACATGATATCATGTATGGTCTAGGGATATTATGGTTCTATAATTGTGACCGGATGCATACATACTAAGGAATAGGTGATAATCAATGTTGGATCATAATATCATGTCATGATCCGGGAGATCACAAGTATGGCAACCTCATAGTGTATTCATCCAAAGTTGGCTATGAAACAGAAGTCTTGATAAGAGCCTCTACTTTATTTCCATACACGATACCATATACTCGAAACAGATTGAATTCTAAGTAAGGTGTAATTGTATTGAGACTAATCTGAATCTACCTCATTGGTATAAGAATGTGTCCCATCTATGATTACTATACAATATGACAAGTTGTGTCCATTAATATAATTATTACAAGCTAGTCAATTTTTCGTGAGCAGTTTATAATTATAATCAAGTTAAAAGTTTATTTTACCCATACAATTACATTTCTCTAATAAATAATTTTTTTTATGATCTAATAATAAACTAAGTTTATAAGGTGGCATCCCATTTTTCAAATTTGGAAACCGGGCTAAGGGAACTATTCAACTACTTACCTTATATGGAAAAAAGTGAATTTCATTTAGTGAAATTATTATTTCACTCCTTGTTTGGTCAAATGTCCCGAAAATGGTAAGCATGTTCAATTGGTTACAAAAGTCATTCTCACCCATGCAAATCAAGAGATAGACTTGTAGAGGTAGAAATTCATAACTCAGTTAGGATCAAGATCAAGATGATCATCATATTAAATATTAATTTTCTCAATTAATTGATTTAGTGTAGAGTGTTTTTAATTTTAATGTTTTTTTTTAATTTTATATTTAGTTATGTTGTTTTAAAGATATTTTCGAACATGTAAATCCATGACAATGTTTTATGATAAAGTTTTAAATGTTTATTTCCGCACAAGAGAATATGTTACGATGAAGGTAGCGACTTTAGGTTAGTAAAAATATAGGATCCTTACACTCACTCATATACCATAGAAAAACCTTTTAACAGGGCACCTAACTTTCTCATGAGATCTCATATTTTGCAAGGTCATGTATTAAAAAAAAAATGTCAAGGTCCCGTTCATTGCTTAAAAATTATTGATGCCTTACTCAACACACTACTTATTGAAACTACACTACAACACCAAAATATTAGCACTTTGGCACATCTCTAGAACTTGTTCATTTTCGGAATTGTGTTGGTAGTGTGTAGGTCTCGACATTCAAAGGCTGAGAGCACATCAAGCCAAGAAGGAAAACCAAATTAGCTTGATCACAACACATCTTCCATTCAAACTCCTTGTAAACTTGTTGGAATTTCACAGTTTTAGAGGTTTTCAAGTACTAACTTAAAATGGCTATTATATACATAATGTAACAACTTTATGTCGAAATAATCATTTGAGACGTATTCATAAAACATTGTCATAGATTTAATGTTTAATAAACAATCTTTAAAACAAAATAACTTGAAATTAAAATAAAAATAAAACATAAATACCCTACAATATCATTTTATGTTTCAATGGTAGATTATTATTTTGATGATTTTGAGTTGGAGTATTACTTTAAGGAAAAGACATTTTATCTATATCTTCTTTAAATTTTTCATTACCACAAAGTCTATCAAAAAGGAGGAATTTCAACAGAGCATGACTTCAACTCAACATTCTCAATTGGCAGCTTATCTTCAGGAAAGTCACATCCACCGCTTTTCGCTGCTTTAGTTAATGGAGCACATGGCGGCGGATCTACATCGCTACTGAATCCCTCAACATCCGTACAGTTCCACTGCAACTTTTTAGGCTTCTTCGACAATCCAATCTTCACATTCGACATACAAATATTCGTGAATGGATCTCTCGATATCCCTGCCAAATTTGCCGATATATTAACATTCTCAGCCACCACATCTCTGTAATTAATGTTCTTAATCACCGGTAATGCTGAGGGATCAAACTTGTCATCTGCATGCGATTTGTAGTCTCCAGTCATCCAAAAGACGTATTTCATCATGGATAGAAACATTCTTCGAACGAAAATGTCCTTGACGAAACCACCTCGTCCGCGAGCGGTTTTGATTCTGACAGCAGACTGTGTATTGATTGCAGTGACGTTTTCGATCCTGACGTTGCGGATTCTGCTAGACATTTCGCTGCCAAGGGCAATACCTGCAGAATCTGGTGAGATGCAAGTGAGGCGGCGAATGACAAGGTCCTCGGTCGGCATTCCAAACTTGATACCATATTGGTCCCATCCGCTCTTGATGGCAATGCAATCGTCACCGGAGACAATGTAACAGTCTTCAATTCGAGTGTTGGAACAAGAATCTGATAAATTGAATAGAGAATTAAGGAGAGGGATTGACAAAGAAAAGAACCCTAAGGTTTTAAAAATTGAGAAGAAGGGAACCTGGATTTATTGGGTCAGTGTTAGGTACAGTGATGGGAGCGAAGATAGTGAGTCCTTGGATAATTACATTTCTGCATTTTCATCCCACCAAACCAAACTAAATTAAAAATAAATCATAATAATATATATATAAATCAAAATTGCTTTTAGTTGGGAATAATTTGAATGGTATATTATTACACGTTTTAATTTTTTTTTTTTTTTTAAACATAATCTTAAAATAAAATATAATGGGACCAAGTGAAATAGTCAAACCTGCTATAAATCCGATGGACAAACCAAGAAGATGAGTTGATCAAAGTGAGATTCGATATCTAGATTTGATCAGAGTACATGATCTCGATCACATATGGTCGTGTTTCCTTGAGTTCCCATTTCTTAAATTTTTCCCACCAAGAAGATTCTTGCCCGTCGATTGTACCGTTGTTACCTACACCATGTCACCAACCCAACTTTATTTTCTATAAATGTTTTTCCTATGTTTTCATTCACTTTAATTTTTTTTATTTAATTCATTTTTTTATTTAATTCCGATTGCACGCAAGCCTATAAAGATTATAATTTTGCAAACCATTTAAAAAAAAATTAAAATTTTAAAAGGTAAGAGAAAAATAATCACCTGTGATAACCACATCGGTGAGATTAGTTCCAAAGATGAGGCTGCTGTACCGTCCACCCGGAGCATCTCTTCCCCTCCCATAAGATGGGAGAACTTCCACGAGTGGCCATTCTGATTCTTTCTATAACCATTAAATTATGAGGAACAAACTTAACTCATTTATTTTCTATTAAAGAATAAAATTCAAATCACCACGCACAAAGTTGTTAGCTATATAAAAATAAAATACTCAATAGGTCGAACCTGGGATGCAAGAATTTTTGCTTCTTTATCGATAAAAAGTGTGAAATGGCTAGTCAGATTAAAACTTCCGGTCAGCCATTTCCCCGGCGGTACGATCAATTGAGCACCACCATCCGCCGCGAGTGTGCTGAGATGTTCAATCGCTTTTCGGAACGCGTTAGTATTTGAAGTTACTCCGTCGCCGACGCCACCAAACTCAGTCAGTAATGTCGAGTGTTTCCGGCAATTGATGGCCTGAAATTTCAGAGTGTTCGAGCTTAGACGCGGATTCATAGCGTCTACTGTTGCTAAGCTCACCAGTGCCAGTACGATCACGGCTGAGATTCTCGCCGCAACAACCTGTTGAACAAAATCAAAGATGATTCAATCTCTTTTTGTTTCTTGATAAAATAATGTTGAAAACGGCAATTAGGTTTATTGGTTCATGGTTGTGTTGGTTCCATGAAAGAAACAAAGTTTTTCAATCAACCAATCTCGGTTTTGAACAAAAACTCAGAATCATTTTAAGTAATCGGAAAGAATAACCAATGAAAAGTAGAATAACAAGCCAAGCCGAGGATCCATAGAAAGAAAACAAAGAAAAAAAAGTGAAATTCAAAGAAAAAAAAAAGAAGAAAAATTACATTGATTTTTGTGGGTGTTTGAGGAAATTCCATGTTTAATTTTCTTGGTGAGTTTATGATTTTTAGATTAGAGGGAAAATGATTTTATAGGATAATTTAGGAATAAAAAATAGGAAAGGGATTTATTACTATTATTACTTTTTTTTTTAAGGGGTAAAAATTTGGGTTGTAAATGAAATGGTTGGATTAGTCTAAAATATTAGCCCAACAGAACTGTTTAAGAAAATATAACTGTAAGGAAACATAAAAAGTGAGATCGTTTTAAATTTGGCATCTTGTTTTTGTTGTTTGTTTTTTTATAATTATTTTATATATATTAGATTGTTAAAATAGTTACTCCAAGAACATGTCAAACCAAGTAAACTAAATCACAATTTAAAAACAAATTAACAAAGATTTTCTATATTAGCGATTTATTTTTATTATTATTTTTAGTAAAATATTGGAACAACTGATATTTTATGGTTAGATTAGACAAATTCATTTGGATTAAAAATGTTTACCATTCAAAAAATTAAATTAAATCTAAAACATGTTAAATCCAAAATAAATCCAAAATAATTGTTTCTTTAATTTTAAATAATATTTCTATATTGATTTGATTATATTTTTTAATTAATAACACATGAGTTGAATATAGGCGGAAATCCCTCCAAATAGTAAGTATAACTCAATATTAATTTCTATTTATTCTTTTGATATTTTTGCTAAAATTTTCTTTTATATTTTTTTTCTTTATTAATAAATTTTCTTAAATTATGTTTACATTATTTAGACTATTTAATACCAAAGTCGGTTATCTAATATAGAAATTAGTTTTTTTTTTAACAATAAAAAATTATTATTAAGTGGACTTAACTTTTTAATAAAACAATATAAAATGAATATGGTAAATTTTTCACATTTAAAAACAAAAGAGATGAAAATTAAAAAATGTATAAATATATGCACATGGTGAGACACAATGATATAGTGATTCATGCATGTCATGGTGAGGCACGACTCACGTTTGAGTGACACTGATGGCCTGTAGACGCTATGATTTTGATCCTACATGGGTGCATACATACCAAAGAATAGATGACAATTCTAAAGTAGGACCATAACATCATGTCATACTCGTTTCTCTCATCTCATAATGTATCCATATGATCTCTGGACCACCCAAAGATTAGTTTACGAAACAAAGGTCTTGTTAAAACACTGAATCATATCTAGAGATATTATGGTTCTATAATTTCAACCAGATATATACATACTAAGGAATAGGAAATGACAAAAATTGGATATGAATCTACTTCATTGGTCTAAGAATGTACCTCGTCTATGAACACTAGTGATTATAGGGTACGTTGTATCAAATTTGGTCACCTCAACTCTATCATGTCCATGTGTTTTAATTATGTCTAATACCAGCTCTAAAACTAAATGCTATCTAGAAATAAAGGGAATGCATTTTTCATCCTTGTAGCGAACCATTGGAAACCAATTTAATTTTATTAAAAATTAAAAGAAACATTTAATATGAAAGTAAAAACTCTACCTTTTTTGTATTTTAACCGTTGAAGTTTCTTCCTTTATATTTATTATATCATTGAATAGTATTTTGAATATTTTAAATTAAATATATATTTTTTTAATTATTTTAATATATTTAATATATTAAATATTAATTTAAACGCTTCAAATTAAATCTTATGAGTTAGCAAGGGGACACCTAACTCCAATAATGATACAAAAATTTATTAATAAAATTAATTAGTGTTTAGGACACTACCTAGCGTTACACTCTTAGGTACTCTATGACAAAGTGTGTCCATTATTATAATCATTGCAAGCTAGTCAATTCTTCGTGAGTTCATAATTACAACTGGATCAAAAATTCATTTTACCCCTACAATTACATTTTTTGTCTTAATATCATTCATTCTCTAATGAATAATTTGTTTATAATCTAATTATAAATTAAGCCCGTCTCGAGACATTGAGAAGGTGGGATCCCATTCTTCAAGTCTTGAAATTAGCACTTAAAGAAACTATTCATCTACTTACCTTATATGGAAAAAACTGAATTCCATTTCATGAAATTATGTTTCGAGCTACCTATTTGATCGAGTCCCCAAAATGGTAGACATATTGAATTGGATACAAAAGTCATTCTCATCCATAAAAAATCGAAGAACAACACATAGCATGTAGAAATTCATAATTCAGTGAGGATTAAGATCAAGTCACATATGATCATCATGCAAAATATTTATTTTCTCAATTAATTGATTTACACAGAGAAATTAAATATTTTGTGGTCCAAGTCTTATACAAACTTAATGTATAGGATAACCACACTCGCATGCCTCCACATGAATAATTTGGATCAAATCATTTGTAACGATTTTAAAATGCGGAGAATCAATAGTGTTGAGCATATAACAAACTCAACCTTATTCGTTTACTACAAACTCTTTAGATTATCACTCGAACGTGATCCTCCAGTAAATGAAGTATATATTGTTTAAGACGGTATTAATTGCACTAACCAAAAATTAGAAAAAGAAAAAGAAAAAGAAAAAGAAAAAGAAAAAAAAAAAGAAGTCGTCCCACGTCGCTTAAAACTTAGAAGTGAAGGGTTTGCTTCCCCGGTAAAAGGGAGGTCCCTCACATCATTTTAGCATCCCGCTTGAACGGTTCGAATCCAGTCGAAGAAATCATTTTCTGATAGCTCAAAGCCAGCATTTTGGCTAATCTAACTTGGCTCTCATACACTCGGACCATTTCCTCCTAGTTTCAATTCTTTGGAAGCGTTTAAGATTAGTATGACTAACTTTTGGCTACCTAAATTTTTGGCATCGAGTTCAAATTATTTATGCATAATTAGGTTTAGTTAGTTTAAATTATTAGGGGTAAGTTTTTATGTATAACTAGGCTTAGCTAAATTAAATAATTAGAAATAAGCTTAAAATTATTTTATGCAAAATTAGGTGAGTGAATCCCTGTAGTAGTAAAAATTTATGATTTTATAACTCTTTAGTCATAATTAAATTTCTGCGAGCAGCCGTTAAGTAGCACTAGCATCAAGCATCAAAGATTCGTAGTAGCTTTGGCCTAGGTCAACTAAGTAAGTGGTCCCACTCTTGTTTGGTTATAATTGTGTGCTGATTAATGACACATGCCTATGGCTTTGCATATGTCTTATGCTTGTATATGTAAATTGTTATGAAATGAAATGTTACGTGAATGTTATGCTATATGTGTTAAATTGATATGTTTATGATATGATATATGGTGATGCGATATATTGAAGGCATGCTCGGGTTATGTTATGTAACTGTTATGATATATAATATGTTATGATATGTGAATTAACACGTGCAAAGATATTGTAACAGCCCAAAAATAAATAAATAAACAAATAAAAATTATTATTAGGTATAAAAAAAAATAATAATAATAAATTAATAAATAAGTAAATAAATAAAAAAAACCATTATTCCCTCTTTTCTCTCCGGTAAGTCACTTCCCCAATAACCTCTCCTCAACACCTCACAATCCTCCCAAATGAAACTGAAATGAAAAATCTCAGATTTGAGAAAGCTGACATGCCTTGCATCAAATTTATACGAGATTGGTCGACAGAGATGATCAAGATTTACCTGGTAGAGGGGAGAGAGATTTGAGATTTCTTGTAAGTTATATCTCAGATCTCCTTTTCTTTTATCCAATTATTTAGTTTTATTTAGCAATTTAATTAGAAAGATACGTCATGATCAATAGCAGAAACAAAATAGAATTGATTAAATTGGCGGAAGTAATTGCCAACCTAATTGAAAAAGTAACAAACAAAAATAAAAAGAAATGATTAAACAGATTTAACTCATCAGAATTTCTTCTCTCCAAAAACAAGCACAAAAAGGGTTTAGATTAAATTTTGTTTTGGTAGAAAGAGATATGTTGCTAAAAAGAGATATTGCATTTGAAGAGGTCATTAGTTTCCTTTTATTTTATTTAATGATATTAAAAGTCATTCTCGGGAGAGATAATTAAAAAATTAAAAGAAAGAAAACACAGTAATAGACAGAGAGGGAAGACTGTGAACATAATTGAAAATTATCTGGAAAATGTTAAAAGGGTATTAAACACCATTAGAGAAAATAGAATATCCGGTAAATTTTAATGAGTATTAAATGGTTTGTATGAAAATAATACTATAACAAACATATATAAATATTTCAACACCTAACTCAAGCAAAGACCCTAACGTTCAAGACTCTAACGTTCGCATGAAGTATAACACATGGGTCAACATAAATTAGAGAAATAATTTTATAGAGTTCAAACTTGAAACTGATGTCATGAGCTCACATAGGTTGACTTGGAGTTCAATGGACTTTCATCAAGGATAACGACGGAATCGAACTTTCATTAAGGATATATTCGTGACAACGACTTAAGCTAACCAGGTAAGTGACCTTACTATCGGCATGGTTATATTTGATGTTGACACGTGCCCTGTGGTTCTGCACGTGTCATATATATTGATATGTGTGAATTGTCTGTGGATCGATATGCTTCCTATATGTTATGTTATGTTATATAATATGTGGATTGTATGATAATAATTATCGTACGATGTGCTCTAGGAGATGTTTGAGATAGGATACGAGAAGGATGCACAAAACGAAATGTAACGATAGGAGTAAGATACGTTCATGAAACGTTAAGGTTAGGTTACATACCGGAGTGCTATGGATAGGAGAGATTGATGAAAGAATACGGTTAGGTTATGGGTAGAAAGGGATAGGTTTGTGATAGATTGATAGAACGATAGCATTAGGGTACATTCTTGTGACGATATGACTAAGGTACGTCACGTAATGATATGTCTGTGATAGGTATAAGAACGTTAAGGCTATGGTAAGTTAGAGAACGATATGACTATGAAGTGTTTACGTTATGACTTGGTTATGATATGATACATTGTATGCTAGATTATTGTGCTTAAGTACGAAATCATGTGAACGTGAATGTATGTTATTTATGCTGCTTAGTTGATGTGATATGAATGCATGTGACGATGTGGGCCCTTGTACGATTATGGCTTGTTGTATGAGTATTGGAATGTAACTGTATGAATTGTATGACATGAAATACGGTAAATTGCATGATACATAACCCCGCTAGGAATATGTATGATATGTAACAGAATGAGAATGAGAATGACATGTAAGCATGAAAACGTGACACGGGGTTATGTTCATTAAATGATGACTGTAGGACTAGTGGGACCTCATGCATATTGTGTGATCATGCATTTGGGGGGATACCCCTATCCCATCACGAGGGTACGGACGCGTACATCCAAATGGCAGGACAACGATCGTTATGCCCTGCATAGCGCTGCCGTGACGGTTTTAGTTTTAACGGGTCCCGGTGGGCCCCCAGAGTATGCCCACCGGCTAGGGACAGTGGCCCAGCGGTGTGCGAACTAGCTGGTGAGCCCATACTCGCACGTATGGGCTGCGTGTAGAGTATATGGTACACGTCCACGATTACCTGTTAGGATTACACCGTAGGGAAAACGAAACAAAACGAAATGAAATGAAACGAAACGAAAGATAGGTCCCATCATTTCATTGCATGTGATTGTTGCATTTAACCCCTATAGTGGGGTCACTTGCTGAGAATTTCTTTAATACTCAAGCCATGTGCTACTACATTTTTCAGGATTAGGGCAAGGCATTCCTGTACGGCTGACGACGGCATCGCAACTCGAGATCATGGCACATGCATAGGATAGTGGTATTTATTTTCTTAGTCTTAGGATAGAATAGGATGTTTTAAACTTAAACGCTTATTTATTTTATTTCGGGTCTTTGTTGTGTCGTTTTAAAGATGTTTTCGAAACACGTAAGTCCATGGCTGTGTTTTAAGATAAAGGTTATGTTTTATGGAATTTAAATGAAGTCTTCCGCATTCAATGTTTATGGTATGTATACAGTAGCGACCTTAAATTAAGTAGAAAATTTCGGGTCGTTACAGATATGATAAGTTATGATATAGTATATGACCATAACACATGCATCAGGTCGTTGTACTTATTTTCTTAGACTTAGGTTAGAATAGGGTGTTTTTAATTTTAATGTTTATTTATTTCATTTAATATTTCATTGTGTCGTTTTAAACATGTTTTCAAACACGTAAGTCCATGACAGTGTTTTAAGATGAAAGTTATGTTTTATGAAGAAGTTTATATAAAATATTTCTGCATTCTATGTTCATGATATGTATATAGTAGAGACCTTAGATTAAGTAGAAAATTCAGGGCCGTTACAATTGGTATCAAAGCTCTAAGTTACAGATTTTGTAAACTAGCTTATGATGGAGGGCTTTGCATGTTCTATGGTCCCACTGCTGATGTCACATCACCGTCTAGTATGTCATGCGTAAGATAAGAAAAGGAAACATTATTGATTGCATATGTTGTTGCTCCTTAATCATTATAAAATATGACTTATAATTGATTTTTGACACTATTTACTGGGTTATAGTTATCTTAATTGTTGTTGGCTTAATTCTATGTTTATTATAAGGTAGAATATGTTATGATTACCTAAAATGTGAATGTAAATTAAAGTATTGATGATGTTTAGATTTAGCAAGGTTGGGAAGCTATAGTTTAGTAAGCTACTAAATGCTAGTATGTACATGAAAATGATTTTGCTATGGAAGGTTAGATGTTTCAGTTAGACGTCTCGAACATAGTTAAAATACGCAACATTATGACAATAGAGATGGAAAGGAATGTACCAATGTAGACTAACAAGTAAGTAGTTTCGAATGAAAATGACCAAAGAAGCTTGATGGACGACGATATCATAGTCTGCTATAGATATTAAAAGCGGTAGTGTCGAAAGAAAATTTCGTCACTATGAAGTATGTAAATATGACATTAAAGTGTTGGTATAAAAACAAATTTTTATTACTTAGAGGACAATGTAATGCAAGAAATTAATTAAATATTGATCTAGTTAATGGAAGGAAGTAAGTTTGGACAACGTGAAAAAGTTGAAATTAAGGTTGAGTTAAGTATTTTAAGGTGAAGCACGTGAGCCACAAACCTACTACACGAATTCTTTTGCAAATGAAATTTTAGACATATGAAATAAATTTCAACCGAAAAACCATGCTAGACATAGATGAAACAAGGATATATAAATTCATAACTTTACATATAACGTCTATTCTTAATGTAGCAGTTGTAATCATGTTTAGACAAACATTTTCTATAACCATGAATGATACAAATTAAAGCATGAAGTCAAACACGTGTTTACATGATTTGAAGTAGTGAAATGGCTCATAGGTGATATATTATTAAACATGTATAGGGTATGTTTAAACCTAATCGGGTCAAACAATCATCCCAGGTTAATCTCATGATCTATGTCTTAAAACATGTTCAATTCTATGTCTTAAAACATGTTCAATTCTATCGTAACATGTATATTTTAAGTTCTAAGCAAACCATGATGCCCACCTATAACACTTAAACGGAATTCAATATAGTTACTTACTTGCTTAACCATACTTAACCATACATTGTATATCGAGGCCGCTATATCATTAGTGTCATCGACGAGGATGGGTTTCAGGAAAGTTGTAACGTCGAGACACACACATTTGTAGGTGTATAAAAACTTTACAAGACTGTCGACGAAGAGGAATCTACTAGAGGAAAAACAATATTTTATAAATTTTTTATATTTTCATTACATTTTTCATTACCATTTATTCCATAGAATTTAAAAAAAAAAAAAAAAAAATTTACTAAAACGAGCACGACTTCAATTGAACATTCTCAATTGGTAGATGATCCTCAGGAAAGTCACATCCACCACTTTTTGCTGCCTTAGCCAGCGGAGCACATGGCGGCGGTTCCACGTCGCTACTAAATCCTTCAATTTTCGTACAGTTCCACTGCAACTTTTTAGGCTTTTTCGACAATTCAATCTTCACATTCGAGACACATATATCTGTGAACGGATCTCCTGAAATTCCCGCCAAATTTGCCGACATTGTAACATTCTCAGCCACCACGTCTCTGTAGTTAATGTTCTTAATCTCTGGCAACGCCGAGGGATCGAACTTATCATCCGCATGATCTTTGTAGTCTCCAGCAATCCAGAAGACGTATTTCATCGTGGATAGAAACATTCTTCGGACGAAAATGTCCTTGACAAAGCCGCCTCGTCCGCGAGCAGTTTTGATTCTGACAGCAGATTCTGTGTTGATTGCAGTGACGTTTTCAATCCTGACGTTGCGGATTCCGCCGGACATTTCACTACCAAGGGCGATACCTGCAGAATCTGGTGAAATGCAAGTGAGACGGCGAATGACGAGGTCCTCGGTCGGCATTCCCAATTTGATACCGTATTCGTCCCATCCACTCTTGATGGCGATGCAATCGTCACCGGAAACAATATAACAGTCTTCAATTCGAGTATTGGAACAGGAATCTGTAAAATTGAATGGAGAATTAGGTAGAGGGATGACGAAAAAAAAAGAAGCCCTCAGATTTTGTAGGTGAAGAAGTAGGGAACCTGGATCGATTCCGTCGGTGTTGGGTACGGTGACTGGAGCCAAGATGGTGAGCCCTTGGATAATCACATTCCTGCTTTTCACCGAACCAAATTAAAATATATATATATATATNGAGTACATGATCTCGATCATGTATGGTCGTGTTACGTTGAGCTCCCCTTTGTGAAATTTATCCCACCAATAAGATCCCTGTCCATCGATCGTGCCGTTTTTACCTACACCATGTCACCAATCCAATTTTATTTCTCTATAATTATTTCGAACCATTTTTACAAAAAAAAAAAAATGAATGTTAAAAGGTAAAGAGAAATAAATAATCACCTGTGATGACAACATCCGTAAGATTAGTTCCAAAGATGAGGCTACTGTACCGTCCACCAGGGGCATCCCTTCCCCTCCCATAAGATGGGAGAACTTTCACAAGTGGCCATTCCGATTCATTCTGCACCGTTAGATTATGAAAAACAAATCTAACTAAGTTGTTAGCTTCATAAAAATAATATACTCATAGATCCAACCTGTGATGCAAGAATTGTAGCTTCTTTATCAATAAAAAGTGTGAAATGACTTGTCAGATTAAAACTTCCTGTCACCCATTTTCCTGGCGGCACGACCAATTGTGCACCGCCATCTGCCGCCAATGTGCTGAGATGTTTAATCGCTTGCTGGAACGCGTGAGTATTTGAAGTTACTCCGTCGTCGACGCCGCCAAACTCCGTCAGCAACACCGAGTGTTTTCGGCAATTGATCGCCTGAAATTCCACAGAGTTCGAACTCAGAAGCGAATTCATGGCGTCCACGGTGGCTAAGCTCATCAATGCCAATACAATCACAGCCGAGATTCTCGCTACGGTAACCTGTCAGAAAAAACACAAAAGATGACTCAATTTCATTTTGTTTCACAAAAACATAATGGTAAAAAATGCAGTTGAGTTTATGGGTTCATCTTTTGTTACATTTTTCAAATTTTCTCAGAAATCAATAAACAAAACCAATCAGAGTTTTGAACAATAACCCATAATTATTTGAAAAACGAATGAAAAGTAGAAGAACAAGCCAACCCTACTCGATCAATTCAAAGAAAACAACGAACCAAAAGGAAATTCAAAGAAAGAAAAAGAAAAATTACATTGATTTTTGTGGATTTTCGAGGAAGATCCATGATGAATTTTTGTTTTTGAGTTTATGATTTTTAGATTAGGGGACAGAGAATTTTATAGAATAATTTAGGAATTAAAAATAGAAAATGAAATTTTTACTATTATTATTATTATTATTTAGAGGCTGAAAATTAGGTTGTAAATGGAACCGTTGAATTTACAAGGATAAAAGTCAAATTAAGGACAATACAACGTTGTAAAAAAAGACAATACAACGTGTAAAAAAAACATAAAGAGTGTAAGGTTTTTAAATTTGGCATCTTGTTTTGGTTTTTTTTTTGTTTTTTTTTTATATATATATATATATATATTAATTCAAAATATAGAGTAAAAATTTGAATCAAATACTATTCAAGTTTGAACAGAGTGTGTGAGAAAGTGACAGAGTCAACCTGCTATAGACGGGATGGACGAACCAAGAAGGAGAGTTGATCAAAGTGAGATCTGAGATTTGAATTTGATCAGAGTACATGATCTCGATCATGTATGGTCGTGTTACGTTGAGCTCCCCTTTGTGAAACTTATCCCACCAATAAGACCCCTGCCCGTCGATCGTGCCGTTGTTACCTATATCATGTCAACATTCCAATGTTATTTCTCTATAATTTTGCTAACCATTTTTTTAATAAAAGAAATGTTAAAAAGGTAAAGAAAAAATAAATAATCACCTGTGATAACCACATCGGTAAGATTAGTTCCAAAGATGAGGCTGCTGTACCGTCCACCCGGAGCATCTCTTCCCCTCCCATAAGATGGAAGAACTTTCACAAGTGGCCATTCCGATTCATTCTGCACCGTTAGATTATGAGAAACAAATCTAACTAATTTAGCTTTGATTTAAGCATTAAAATTCAAATCACCATCCCAAGGTTATTAGCTTTATAAAAATAATATACTCATATTCATAGGTCCAACCTGTGACGCAAGAATTTTAGCTTCTTTATCAATGAAAAGTGTGAAATGACTTGTCAAATTAAAACTTCCTGTCAGCCATTTTCCTAGCGGCACAACCAATTGAGCACCGCCATCCGTCGCCAGTGTGCTGAGATGTTCAATCGCTCGACGAAACGCATGAGTATTTGAAGTTACTCCATCGCCAACGCCACCAAACTCCGTCAACAATGCAAAGTGTTTTCGACAATTGATCGCCTGAAATTTCAGAGAGTTCGAACTCAGACTCGGATTCATGGCGTCCACGGTGGCTAAGCTCACCAATGCCAATACAATCATAGCCGAGATTCTCGCTGCTGCGACAACCTGTCAAAAAAAGAAACAGAAGATGATTCAATTTCTTTTTGTTTCTCAAAAAAAATAATGGTCAAAACTACTTTTGAGTTTATGGGTTCATCTTTGGTTACATTTTGGAATTTTCTCCAGAAAAAGTAAGAATTTAGGAAAAAAAATGTTCTTCAATAAATCCAACCAATCCAAGTTCTAAACAAAAACNAAAAATGAAAAGTAGAAGAACAAGCCAATCCGACCTATCAATTCAAAGAAAACAAAAAACAAAAGGGAAATTCAAAGAGAAAGAAGAAAGAAATTACATTAGTTTTTGTGGGTATTCGAGGATGATCCATGATGAATTTCTTCCTGAATTTATGGTATTTAGAACAATGGAACAAATGATTTTATAGGATAATTTAGAAATTAAAAATAGAAAAGAAATTTATTTTTATAATTATAATTATTATTTAGAGGGTGAAAATTGGGTGGTAAATGAAACCGTTGAATTTACATGAATAATAGTCAAAAGAATGGACAGGTTTTAAATTTGGCATCTTGTTTGGTTTTTTTTTTTGTATCTTTTTTAAAATTGTTTCACTAGGGTGTTAAAATAGTTACTCCCAAATTAATTAAATTCATATTTAAAATAAATTATTAAACGTTTTCTAATATTAATAACTTAATCAATTTAACTTAAATATTTTATGGTTAGATTAGGCTGAATTCGTTTTATTTTTCAAAATAAAAAATAAAAAATTATATCGATTTAAAAGATAAAAAATAAAAGATCAAATAATATTACAACAAAATACTTATAAAAATCACTTTTGTTTTATATACAACTTTCCTATGTGTTTTATCAATAGCAAATATTTTTTTTAATTAAAAAATATGGAGTGAACTATGGTAAAATTTTCCCCATTTAAAAACAAAAATAGGATAAAAACTATAAATATGTATAAATATGTATACATGCATACATATACACATATATACATATATATTGTGTAGATGTGTGTATATTATATATATATATATATATATATATATGATTATGCGACTACAACATTTGCGTAGCTCCGAATACACGCATTGGATCTCTTCCCTCGATGTTCGGAATCGCTTGTAAATCGTTAATTCGTCGGGTGGTGGCTTATTTCTAACACTCCCCTTACTAGATCAAACAGATAAAACTTCATTGAATGAACAAACTTCTCCCTCCCAGACAATCTAATTTCATATATGTAAGATGCGGAAGGTATTTCCTTCTTTATTTCACTGAACTAACTGATATATAATCTGAGAATCACTGTGCAACATGATGGAGATGCGATTGTGCTTTGGCTATATATATATATATATATTTATAATTACTGTCGTACTCAATCTTATCTATATACTATAGATTCTTTAGTTTATCAAGATCTTTCAGTAAGTCAACCACATATGGTTCAAGACTACACGAATTTTTCATACAATGAATAATATCAAATTATAAATAAAATAATCAAAATTATTATTAAAAATTAAATAACTAATTACAACTTCAAGACATAAATCCCAATCGTAAAACAATGTTAGACATAGATGAAAGAAAGATACATGAGTTCATAACCTTCCATATAAACCCTATTCTCGTAGTTCCAATCTTGCGAAGACGAACTTATTATAATCATGAATCATACTAAATTAAAGCATGAAGTAAACAAGGTGATTACATGCTTTGAAGTAGTGAAATGGCTCGTACAAAATTCTTACTCATTATCATATTCATTTTCTAAATTCATACAAAATTCTTTTCATTTAATTTCGTTCTTTTCATTTAATTTCTAGTTCGAAGTTAATTAATTTAATTTCTAGTTCGAAGTTGATTATGATCGAAGTGAGGTAGATAGCTTTGGGAGGGATAATGTAAAAATATTTTAATCATTTTTTTCTTACTCATTTTCTAAGAAGGTGGCTAAATATTATAAATCCACTTGAAATAACTTATTTTCAAAATTAAACTCTTCTTATTTTTGTTTTATAATTTTTTAAGAAAAAGATATTTTATCTATATCTTCATTAAATTTTTCATTACCATTTATTCCATAGAATTATAGAAAGAAAAAAAAATGAAGTCTCTCCTAAAAGGCAGGAATTTCAACCGAACATGACTTCAATTGGACATTCTCAATTGGCAGCTTATCCTCAGGAAAGTCACATCCACCGCTTTTTGCTGACTTAGCCAATGGAGCACATGGAGGCGGATCCACATCGCTACTAAATCCCTCAACATCCGTACAGTTCCACTGTAACTTTTTAGGCTTCTTCGACAATCCAATCTTCACATTCGAAACACAAATATCCGTGAATGGATCTCCCGAAATCCCCGCCAACTTTGCCGACATAGTAACATTTTCGGCCACCACGTCTATGTAATTGATGTTCTTAATCACTGGCAATGCCGAGGGATCGAACTTGTCATCCGCATGCGATTTGTAGTCTCCAGTCATCCAAAAGACGTATTTCATCGTGGATAGAAACATTCCTCGAACGAAAATGTCTTTGACATAACCACCTCGTCCACGAGCGGTTTTAATTCTGACGGCGGACTCTGTGTTGATTGCAGTGACGTTTTCGATCCTGACGTTGCTGATTCCGCCGGACATTTCACTACCAAGGGCAATACCTGCAGAATCTGGTGAGATGCAAGTGAGACGACGAACGACGAGGTCCTCGGTCGGCATTCCGAATTTGATACCGTATTCATCCCATCCACTTTTGATGGCGATGCAATCATCACCGGAGACGATGTAGCAGTCTTCAATTCGAATGTTGGAACATGAATCTGTGAAAATGAATGGCGAATTAAGAAGAGGTATGGATGGAAAAAAAGAGTCCTAAGGTTGTTAAGGTGAAAAAGAAGGAAACCTGGATCGATTCCGTCGGTGTTGGGTACAGTGACGGGAGCCAGGATGGTAAGCCCTTGGATAATCACATTGCTACTCAAGTAAAAATTTGAATCAAATACTATTCAAGTTATAACTTCCATTTGAAGCATAATCCTTAAATACAGAGATCATGGAAACGGTGTGTGGAGTGTAATAGTCATACCTGCTATAGATAGGATGAACGAACCAAGAAGGTGAGTTGATCAAAGTGAGATCTGAGATCTGGATTTGATCAGAGTACATGATCTCGATCATGTACGGGCGTGTTACTTTGAGCTCCCCTTTGTGAAACTTTTCCCACCAATAAGATCCTTGTCCGTCCATCGTACCATTGTTACCTACACCATGTCATCAACCCAATTTTATTTCTTAATAATTGATTTTTTTAATGTTTTTTTTATCCCACATAAGCAAATTAAAAGGTTAAAAAGATAAGAACAAGAAATAATCACCTGTGATAACAACATCAGTCAGATTAGTTCCAAAGATTAAACTGCAGTATCGTCCACCGGGAGCATCTCTTCCCCTCCCATAAGATGGGAGAACATTCACAAGTGGCCATTCCGATTCATTCTGCATCGTTAGATTATGAGAAACAAATAACTACATTAGATTTGATTCAGAATTAAAACTCAAATCATCACTCCCAAAGTTGTTATAAAAATAATATACTATAAGCCAAACCTGAGATGCAAGAATTGTAGCTTCTTTATCGATAAATAGTGTGAAATGGCTGGTAAGATTAAAACTTCCAGTCAGCCATTTCCCCGGCGGCACAACCAATTGAGCACCACCATCGGCCGCCAAAGTGCTGAGATGTTCAATCGCTTGCCGGAACGCGTGAGTGTTTGAAGTTACTCCATCGCCAACGCCGCCAAACTCCGTCAACAACGCCGAGTGTTTCCGACAATTAATTGCCTGAAATTCTAGAGAGTTCGAACTTAGACGCGGATTCATGGCATCCACAGTGACTAAGCTCACCAATGCAAGTACGATCACAACCCAGATTTTCGTCATGGTAACCTGATGAAAAAAAAATAGAAGATAATTCAATTTCTTTTTGTTTCCCGGAAAAATACTTCTTGAACAGCAATTGAGTTTATGGGTTCATCTTTGTATCGGTTACATTTTCAAAGTTTCTCGAGAAAAAATGTAAATATCTAGTAAAAAAAATCTTCAATAAACATAATCAATTAGGTTTTTGAACAAAAACCCATAATAATTTTCAATAACCCAAAATAAAAACCATTCAAAAACAAGATCAATCGAAAGAAAACAAAGAACCGAAAGGAAATTCAAAGAGAAAGAATTACATAGGTTTTTGTGGATTTTCGAGGATGATCCATGATAAGTTTTCTTTTCGAGTTAATAATTTTTAGACTAGGGAACAAATGATTTTATAGGATAATTTAGAAATTAAAAATAGGAAAGGAATTTATTATTATTATTATTATTATTATTATTATTATTATTATTTAAACGATGAAAATTATGGTCATACATGAAACAACTAGATTTACATAGAATATTAGTCAAATACAGCGTGTATGGAAATATAAAGATTGAAAGGGCTTTAAATTTGGCATCTTGTTTTTGTTGTTTGTTTGTTTTTTAAAAATTGTTTTACGAGTATTAGGGTGTTAAAAAAGTTACTCAAGAACGTGATCAAACCAATCCTACTAAATTTATATCATTTAAGTTGAATTATCGACCTGTGTATAGTTTAATTGAATTGGTTGGTTCGTAGTTTATTGCTAAACTTTTTAAAAAATAAAATTGCATATGATATGATTATATCCATATATTTATTTTAATTTTATTTAATTTCAAAGTTATTTTTTAGATTATTATTCTCCAATAAATTTTAAAAAAATAAAATTCTGAAAGGATCGAGATCACAGAACATTTGGAATGCTCTCGCCCTAAACCCTAAACCGTAAACCCTAAACCCTATATACACCTACACATACCAATAAAACACAATAGACACAAACAGAAAGATTAGGTTCTAAATGGTTCTTTATAGTTTCACAACATTTGGAATGTCCTCGCTCGACCAACTCATCAACTTTCACATGAAAAATATGGAGTGATAAGAGTGAGTATATATTCTGTAAGTAGTCTACCTATGAGATTAGCTCCGAGAAGCTAGTCTCGAGTGTCTTTAAAATGTGAGATGAGATTTAAACAACCTAAATGTCCCTAAGAACATAGTGGACCTCTCCATCATCTTGGAATGACTAAGGTAGCTCATTAGGCTGTTAGCAGTATGAACGATGTTACAGAGTCTCCACCACCCTATCCTCTTTAGTACCCCGATAGTGTTATCACAACCCAAGTTGAACCCAATAGCATCTCGCCAAGCGGTAGCCCTCTAGGAGTTGTACCATAGAGCTGCTACGCCTAGATGGGATAAGGTTGTGGTTAGGTGCCCCAACCTTGTGGAAATGGTAAAGGGCCTCCTGAACGGAGTCACTTTACTGTAAACTTATCCTAAGAGGGAGCGTGGGACCACGTAGGTTGATATAGTAGCTGACCGACACATATGGTAGCTCTAGTGGGAGAGTACGCCAGCTAACCTTCCATGGATTTTGTTCACATTATAGACACCATACTTTAGCACCAGATAATTATGAAGTAACATCTTATTTACCCCAACATGGGGCACTCATATATAACAAGTCTGTCATTTAGTCATCCGTACTCTTACTTCAAGATTTTTTCTCTAATAAAATGGTAGTGCACCTCCACATATTTTGTTCTAGCACGAAACATCAGATTTTCTACTAGACGAATGGTTGACGCAATTAAGTGGTACATGATAGTCAACTTTCTAGTACAAATCCTTCATTAAGAGTTTTAGTCATGTACTTTCTTGAGTTGCTTCAGTCGCTACTCTATACTCCACTTTTGTACTTGACAATGATACTATTGATTATCTTTTGTTACACCAAGAAATTATTTCTAGATCGATCCTAAACACATACCCAGTGGTTGATCTTCGAGTATCACAGTATCTAGCTAGTTTGCAGTTATCACTTCTTTTGTACAAAACATCATAATCAATTGTACCTATGACATATCTCAATATCCGTCGAGTTGCATCCAAATGACTCATGACCCCAACTCCATTTTCAAATTCCTTTGATTGGTTCATGTAGATCTCCCAATCCAACTCTCCGAGTAAGAAACTATTTTTCACATCCATCTGCCATAATTTTAAATTTTTACTTACCACAAGTACTAGCGGGACTTGTACAGTAGTGACCTTCGCCACTAGACTAAACGTTTCATCATACTCTAGTCTGTATTGTTGAGAGAGCCTTCAAGCTACAAGTTGAGCTTTGTATCTCTCGATTAATTCATCATCGGAGTTGAATTCATTATTTAACTAAAAAAAAAATTTAAAATGCAATTAAAATTCAATCTTACTTTTTTAGTAAAAATAATTATAAATTATCCCATATTTTCATTTACGTAATGATATACTACAAAATAATTAATGAAAATTTAAGAGAATAATGTGAATTGACTTTTTCAAAATTATCCATTAAAAACTTTCCATAAAATATTACCTCTAATATAGCAATGACAATCATATTTGCTAGTTTCTCAAGTTCTAAACATTTGGATATTTTCTTTCTAGGTGTAATTATTATTAAGTGTTTGGAATTTGATATTTACGTTTCAATCTCGACTGAATTTAAAGTAACGTTTAGTTGCAGTAAAAACATGAAAGAAAGTGGCGGGAATGGAGACAAAAAAGTCATTTTCGTCCCTCATCTCGAATACTCTTATTTTTTTAATCTACGTCAATAATTATTAAGAGACAGCACATCAAATATAATGGTAAGTTCATTAATAAATTACAATGTGCACGTGCACTGCCATGTCATCTATTATGTCTCTTACGTGCTTAGCTATACACCTACCATATAAGCCGCGTGGATTTGTTTCTATTTTTGTTTTTGTTTTTTTAGAACATCACTTTTAAATTTTAAACTTAACAAAAAAAAAATTAAAAAAAATTAAATTAAATTAAATTAATTTTAGTAGAATATTAAATTATCCCTCTTTAAAATAATAATTTATATTTTATCTGTTAAGCTAAGTTTGAATTGATTAGATAAAAAGTTTATTTGGGGTATATAAGGATGGGTAAGTAGGTTTGGAAGAATCTCTGCGACCAACCCATTTGAAAAACTTGAAACGAGTTCACACCCAACCCTATATTTTAGGTTTAGGTTGGGTTGGACTATCGGGTCATTCCACTTGAGAAACTTGAAACGAGTTCACACCCGACGGTCATTCCACTTGAGAAACTTGAAACGAGTTCACACCCGACCCTATATTTCAGGGTTAGGTTGGGTTGGACTATCGGGTCATTTTTTAAATTATTTTAAAAAAATCATACCTATTCACAATACAAATAAAATTAATAACTAAAATTTCTTAAAATTTCTTAAAATTAATAACTAAAATTTCATAAATTTCAAATATCAAACATTTACACGTTACAACGCATCACTACATCGGTTACTCTTTTTAATAGTAATGTACAGTTAGGTTGTAACCTTATTTCCGAACTCGATAAAAAAAAAAATTTAGCTCGCAAACCGAACCAAATCTTTGATTTTTAAAAAAATTCAACCCAACCAAAACCGAAAAAAGATCTAACCCAACTCAACATTTATGATTTGAGTTAAGTAGTTCTGGTTCTCGAGTCATATGAACTCCTTTTATGAGATTTTGATTGGAGAGAGGAACAAATGCTAGCGAGGATGTTTGGCCTCGAAGGTGGGTGGATTGTGAGATCTCACGTCGATTGGAGAGGGGAACGAGTGCAGCGAGAACACTAGACCCCAAAGGGAGTGGATTGTGAGATCGCACATCAATTAGAGAGGGGAACAAGTGCCAACGAGGACACTAGATCCCAAAGGGGGTGGGTTGTAAGATCCCACATCAATGGAATCCTCCCCTTAGTAGACACGTTATAGAAACCTTGAGGAAAAATTCGGAAGGGAAAGCCCAAAAAGGACAATATTTGCTAGCGGTAGGCTTGGACTATTACAAATGGTATCAGAGCCAGGTGTCACAATCGCACTTTTAATGGCAGCGGACTTACGATTGTGCAGCACTCACTTTCCTACGACAAGTGAGCTAAGCCAATTCGTTCTTGCGTCGCCTACGGCCAAGCGACGTATGCTCGAGCCTCTGGCCTCGGTTTTAAGAGAAGGTTTTAGAAAGCGAGGGCAAAGAGAGATTTTCGAAAGAGAGATTTTTGAAAGAGACGTTATATAAGCAAGCAAGAGAGAAATAACAACGGCTTACAGTATATAACCTTGGGTAGGGAGAAGTTGACAACTAGTCGTATCCACCTATAGTACATTCTGAGGCATAGGCATTTCATGTCTGACACGCCTAGACATAATATTTCTGAAAATAAAAGTAAAACACTAGAATATGAAAAGGCATGAATGGTTGGGTTTGTCATGGGCATGCGGAGTGCCAGTGAGGACACTAAACCTCAAGGGGGTGGATTGTGAGATCCCACATCGATCGGAGAGGGGAACGAGTGTCAGCGAGAACACTGGACCCTAAAGGTGGGTAGATTGTGAGATCTCACATCGATTGGAGAGGGGAACGAGCGAGCGAGGATGTTCCACTATTTCCTCCCCAAAATCAGCCTTTGATAGGGTTTAATGGTTTTTTAAAAAGGTTGCTAAAGAAAATTGGAGAAATCAGAGCATTTTGCAGAGGAAAACCATCACCTCAAAATTGCAATAAAACCTAACATCAAAGAAGTCTTCAAATTCATCGCCAATGTTGTCTGCTTTAGCCTCATGGTAATGAATATTGCATTCCCCCCTTTAAAACCGATGTGATGTGAGATCTCATACTCTACCTTCAAAGCCTCACGATAAGGACTCACATTCTACGTCCAAAGCCTCGTAGTAAGAAATGTTTCATTCCCCTCTTCAAGTAATGTGATATGAGATCTCACAACGTCCTCGTTGGCACACAACCAATATGTTGTGGGATCTCATAATCTATCCTTCTTGGAGACGAAGTCCTTGGTACACCACTCACCACTCAATACCCGACTCTAATATCATCGGTAACAACTCAAGTTCACCAATAGCAGATATTATTCATTTTAGCCCATCACATATTACCATCAGCCTCAAGATTTTAAAACACATCTACTAAGGAGAAATCTACATCTACACCGTTATAAGAAATGTTTTGTTCCTCTCTCCAACCGACGTGAGGTCTCACGTAACAATTGAGGATTTGAGCAAATTTTGAGTCTTTTATTTCAAAGAAGTGTGAAGACAAATTGAAGAAAAGATCGTGATGAATAGATATTGAAGTTCACATTAGATAAAGTATCTCTCTTTTCTACGATTTTTTAACTGTGAATAATACAAGGAAAAAAAAAAAACTCAATCTAGCAGCACCAACAAAACAGTCTTGTTCACTCATAAGATACCTGCATCTAACCATAAATTTCACAAACAACATTCATCCATCATTTACTCGACATTACCGTACCGTTCGATCTAATAAAGTTACCTGACTATGGTTTAAGTGAAATTCAGGAGTATAGATCGTTATTACTTACTGGGTTTCCTGTGAACTCTGTGGAAAGAGATGACAATTTCAAACAGTTGATTCCAAGCTCCCCTTGAGAAGAATGAAAGAAAACAAACGGGGTCAATCAAAATGAACCTATTCAAAATCCAAACCTAAAAAAGGGGTCAATAACCTTTGAGGTGAACCTAAGCAAACAAAAGAAAAAGCATTTCAATCCCAACGAAATCATTAGATACAAATTCCCAAAGTTGTTTGAGATGAACTCACAAAGACTCAACTCGAGAACTTTTTCCATAGAGTAGCGTCGTTTATAAAACTCGACTTTCTTCCAAAAGTGGAACTCATAAAAAGAGTTTTAGCTCTTTTGTATGGCAATAAACCTAACAAAGGATCACCAATCTGAGCAAAGCTCAACATGCGTAAGATAAACCATTTCGACAACAAAAACAATCAGCACTTCAGAGAAAGTTGCCTCTATCCCTGAAAGAAGAATGAAACAGAAACTCCATTATAAGGAAACGATCCCTAATATGTACAAACCAAAAGTCTGTTTCATCACTCGGTGTCACTTCAGTCTACATTTTCGACAACCAATTAAACCGATTTCGACAACCAATTAAGTCAGCAGCAGAGAAAACGTCGATTTCCAAAAGATGGTTCATTTAGGGTTAGTGCTTGCTTCTGATATCTACCAGGCTTCCTATTTGGTTCTTAAAGGCTCAATGAACAATGATTCTTCTGAATTGAATACAAACAAGGGGTTGAGTTTTAGGCTCTATCTAGTCTGAAATGGCATCGTTCTACAATTTTCTTGGCATAAAAAGAAGCTATTAAATGGAATGCACTCATTAGTCCATAATGATCTCAGTGAACAGGTGGTGACATATTGAAAAATGGCATTATCATTGCATCACAAAACTTGATCATAAAGCCAAGCAAGAGATTTCATTCCATCACATTAGAAGTGATTTTGGAGCCAATCAAAGGCATCATCACAACAAAATGAAAATTTTCTAACTAAGAACTATAGATTTCTACCAATCAAATCTAGAGAATCAGAATCAAACCAACTATACAGAACGACTCACCGTGGCATCTCCTGTTGAACAAGTAGTAGCAGGTCCGGCTGCTCTTCTAACACTACCAAAATTCTTCCTACTCCACTTTATACATGGCCCCTTAAGATCTACACAACCTTTGTCTCAGAGAATTTGATCTCTTAGACACCGAAGAACGAGAAAAAACCTCGTTTCTTCGGCTCCTCTTCGACCATCACAGCCGTCATACTGTCCTGTTCAACAAGCCTCCAAGCTGCCTGCTCAAAGGCCAAACCCGCCAATGTGGGTGGCTTGTTCAACACCAGAGGGTACCCTCTGTTTGTGCTACGAATTACCTCTGAATCCTCAGGAATTGCACCCAATAAAGCCAAGCCCAACATCTCTTGTACGTCTAGCACAGACATCATATCCTCCCCTTTGATCATATCAGTCCGAACCCGATTCACCATCATCTTAATGTCTCGAATTCCATCACATTCAAGCAATCCCGTCACCCTATCGGCGTCTCTCAAGCTCGTGATATCCGGCGTCGTTACAAGAATCGCCTCATTAGCAGGAGTAATGGCGGTAATGAATCCGGCGTCAATTCCAGCCGGACAGTCGATAATAATGAAATCAGGACAACCTTCTTGTCTAGCTTTTAGCGCATCCACAAGCCAAACCAATGCTTTCCCACCAAAACCAATCGGTAATTTCGACCTAGGCTTCGAAATACAAAGCAATTCAAAATTCGACCATCGTTTATCCCTCACCAAAGCCTGATCCAACCGGCAATCCCCATTGAGAACCTCAACAACCGTGTAATTGACACGATTCTCAAGCCCTAAGAGAAGGTCGAGATTCCGGAGGCCAACGTCCGCATCAATGGCCACAACAGAGAAGCCAAGACGGGCCAGGGAAATGCCGACATTGGCAGTGGTGGTGGTCTTGCCAACGCCGCCTTTACCAGAGGTGATGACGACGACGCGGGGAGTGTCACCGGCGAGCTCCGGCTTCCGATTCCATTGAAGGACGGATTTAACGGGGGTGGAAGAGGGGGATTTGGGGAAGGATTTAGGGTTGGGGATTGGGAAGGCTTTGGAATGGAAGGGATTGAAGATGAATGGATTGGGAAGAAGGTGAAGGATTCGCATTGTCCTGAACGCAAGAATTAGGGCATACCAACCCCAACAGTAAGGATTTGATCACTTTGAGACACTGGAAATGGAAGACTGAATGTTCCTCTGCGACAGAGACTGAGAGATCGGATATTTTGAACGAGAAAAAAATATAAAATAAAAACAAGAAAATTAAATTTAGGAAAAAAGAAAGCGCGCCAGGTAGGGGTCGAACCTACGACTTTCTGCTTAGGAAACAGACGCTCTATCCACTGAGCTACAGGCGCTTGTGTTTGAACACGATCTAACAATAATTATATTTATTCAATAAAATAAATAAATATCCTAAATGTTCACAATTTACTTTGGTTAAGGTCTCAAGATATTGAGTATTAGAAATGTTCACTTCTCCATTCATATTTCAATTTTTATTTCCACTAAATTTTTTTATTTAATTTTATTTTTGCGGAGATTTTAGAATTCGAGAAGATCGGACTACTCTAATATATAGTTATCTCTTAATCTTTGTTAAGATAGGATGAGATGATAGGTACGAGAGTCGTGCCCCTAGATTGAATCTGTTCAGATAAAGAACATGGTCAATATGAGTAGTTCTATGTGAGTATAAAATAGTTGGCAGAAACAAGGTCGCCTATCAAGATCAAGAGNAAAAAAAAAAAAAAAAAAAAAAAAAAAAAAAAAAAAAAAAAAAAAAAAAAAAAAAAAAAAAAACTTATTTCTAAACTTGTGATTCAAACTACTCCGCAAAATGTTTGATTAACACCACTTAAATGATTCTAGCATGCAAGTTTTAGAATACAAGAATTTGCAAAACGAAAAACTTAACTTTCAACGAATCTAAAAAGAAATTATATTCATTTCAATTTAAAACGTGACGTTTACAATGAATGAAAAGAGGGTTATACTCTCAAAGCAAAGCTGCTTTACAAAGGGGAGGGAGTGAAGCAGCTCGATCAATAGAGAGAGAAACCGTCGACTTTCGAAATTAGGAGTAAAGTGTTAAAACGCCCCTACCATCTTTTTAAAACGCAATAAACATTTGATACTTTACTAAGGGGAAAGAGTGAAGCAGCTCGATCAACAAGGAGAGGAACCGTCGACTTTCGAAACTATTAATAAAGCGCTAACGCATCCCTACCATCTTTCTAAATCAACAAGCATCCAAAACTTTAGTATGTAGAAGGAGCGAAGCAGCCTAAATTAAATATTTAAAAATAATACATGTTTTAGCCACCGACATTTAATGACCTAAAACCAATATGAATATACCTAACCCAATTATAGTAGGTCAAGAAATTTCAACCTAATTCAATCCTATCCACCAACACCTCTGGACTTAAGTAAAAAAAGTACACGTTAGGATTGGAAGCAAACCAGTAAATTTCATTCATGGTCGGCCATTATAACTCAAGTGAACAAAAAAAATGTATGTTGGGACCAAGGTTGTCCCCTTATGGCTTGTCATGAACACGATCTTGCAACTTTAGCTTCGAAGAACGCTTCATTATTTTGTTTGGGGGTAATGAAAGAGAGAATTTGAGATGGAAAATGAGAGTGTTCTTTGGTCATAACAATACACCAAGTATTGTATTTTGATGGCTGCTGATGTAGTTCAAATTACAGTCCATGTTGCTCTAATTCTTGGTCTTGGAAAGCTGTTCATCATTGATTTAAAGCTGTTGTGGCTTCAAATGCCAATATTGAGCCCCCAACAACACCATGTGGGATGCCAACTTTGGTGGTTCCTGCTCTTTTTGCTGCTACTTTTCTGGGCATTGCCTTGACCATCCTTAGCTTAGACCACCCTACGTGCTCGAGTTCGGTTTTTTTTTTTTTTTCACTTAAATATGTCTTCCGTAAGTACCTTTTCATATATTTCATTTATTTACTTCTATGATCCGAATATATCTGCAGAATAAGGAGGGGACAAAGAAGTTTTCCTCATCTCTATCCCGTTCCTGTCTCTTATTTCAACTCTCATTCTTATGAAATTCTAATTTATTTTTGCAAGAATTGGGACGGGTATTCACTATAAAATAATTTCTCCATTTTTTAGAAAAAATATTTGTTTTTAATGGATAATTTTCATTTTCTAATATATGTCACGTCAAATTTTCTAAGTACAACCGGAACATAATATATCATCTAATAACGTATCAAATGTTTAATGATAGTTCAACATGTACCTCTCGTTCACCTACTTGTGTACTCTATTTAAGTTGGTTTGGGTTATAAGCTCTACTCAGGTTATTCGAGTCACCAACTCAACCAACTCCAAATTTCGATTTGGTTCCAAAAGGTTTTTACAACCCAACTCAATCTCTCTACACCACTAATTTTGATCCGTAACTAATAGTATATTGATTTATCCACCTCGTTTTTTTGTTTCGAAGTCAAAATTTTATGTGATACCATAATGGGAACTAAATTCAAAGGGTTAGAAGGTGATTGATGGATACTAGAGCCATGTCCAATTAATACCTTTCACCCTTGTCCCTCGTCAACAATATATCATGTTATTCTTTCGTTAGAGCAATAAGATACTTGTAATAATCCAACTCCACCACTATCAAATATTGTCTGTTTTGGTTCGTTATATATCGTCGTCAGCCTCACAATTTTAAAACGCGCCTATTAGGGAGAGGTTTCCACACCCTTATAAGAAATGCTTCGTTTCCCTCTCAACTGATGTGGGATCTCACAATCGACCCCTTTGGGAGCCACACTGTCCGATGTCCGACTCTAATACCATTTATAACAATTCAAGCTCACCGCTAGCAGATATTGTCTGTTTTAACACGTTACGTATCGTCGTTAGCCTCACAATTCTAAAACATGCCCATTAAGGAGAGGTTTTCACATTCTTATCGGGAATGCTCTGTTACCCTCACAACTGATGTGGGATCCACAATCTATCCTCTTGGGAGCTCACCGCCCGATGTCCGGCTCTAATACCATTTGTAATAGTTCAAGCTCACCACTAACAAATATTGTCAGTGTGAGATCTCACATTGGTTGAAAATGAGAACGAATCACTCTCACGAGAGTGAGAAAATCTCTCCCTAACTAAAATGATTGTTATGAGTGGCAACATGAGATGTGTGGTTTCATAGGATTATTACATGACAGCAGACAACATTAATAAACAAAGCATTGACTTCTCAACAACATATTACACTGCACAGATTTGCGAATCCTTTTCAAAGTCAACTCTACAGCAGACAAGATTGGAATCTATTACCAACATTGCTAGTTTAGGACCCCCTAAAATACCTTTTAATTATGTAACCAAAATAAAGGTTAAATGATGTAATTATGCAACTTTCTACCCTCCGGCCCAATCGTACGCATCAAAGATTAGGGTCGTCTAACTTAACCCTAATTGGCACATAGAGTTCGAACGTCTGTAATCAACTCTAAAAACCGTGGACCACCGTCATATGGTAAAAATTAAAATTTTGATCCTATTCAAGAACTCGAAAATAAGATATATTTCCACTCTATACCTTTGATCATCCTTTTGGCGATCTAGAGTATTTTTTATGATCGGAGGTTTGGCGTTCTTGACTAGGTACCTTATGACAAAAGTCAATCTTGACTTAAATTTTATAATCGAGTAGGTCAAAAGATAGAGTTTTCTTTTTCGTTTTACTTTTTAATTTCTAGATGTTACAAATTATCATTTTCTTTTTATGTTGTGATTTTAAATTAATTTCTGTTTGGTTTTATCGTTTAGTCAAACTTGACTATAGTCAAAGTTGTGATTTTGTATTGAATAGGTCCACAAAGTGGGGTGGAGATGGAAAGCTTTCTTCGGTCCCGTCCCACTATAATAGGTCATTATAATGATTATTGACGTGTACGATTGAGTCTCATTTATGTTTTAAAATACGAACCAAAACACTAAGGTTTTATTGAACATCGCTATTTTTTACTTGAGTATGTAGTACTTCTCTACACACGTCCCATGCATGCATATATGGACCTACAAGATAGGCTCATATACGTACCCCTATGCCTGATTAAAGCTAGCACACGCTCAGACTATTTAAAACTACAAAGGAAAAGGAGCCCATATAATATTATCGTGTACATGTTCGTACTAATCATAACGTGAAAGTATTTTGATGCTCGTGATATACAAAATACATGAGGTCCCATAAAGCACCTCCTACTCTCTCAAGTTTATACCTTAAATTAATGATGCGTCAAATCACTTCAAAGTTGAAAATATTACATTAAAATTAAAAATAAACTTAGTAATTCTTTTATTCATATTAATATTAATATGTGTATTGTAACATCTGACGATAATATAAAATGCAATAGATACGTACGAGCCAACATGAGCATAACTCAATTGGTCTGAACTACTCATTTTTTATCGAATGTAGTTTAATGATCAATTAACCCATTGATTGAACGTATCAATTCGAAGAGATACTTAAGTGGGAGTTTAGCGGGCTTTAACGAGCTTATTTAAATTAGTAGCTAGTCAGTGAAGTCACTCTAGCATATTTGTCATGAAGTACTACTAAAAGTGTCATTCTTTGAGGTCAATGTGACCGAGTCGTGGTGGACTTTACTCCAACTTATAGAAATTTACACTCAGTCAACAAAATCGAGCTATTCCAACAGAAGACATTCATGATANAAAAAAAAAAAAAAAAAAAAAAAAAAAAAAAAAAAAAAAAAAAAAAAAAAAAAAAAAAAAAAAAAAAAAAAAAAAAAAAAAAAAAAAAAAAAACTACATAACGAAGAACCAATTTAAAAATCATTTTAAAACTAAATAAACCCTTGGACTCTTGACCCCTTCTTCTTATTTTCTTTAATATTCAATTTTTAAAAAAATTATAAATTTAATCCCGAGTTTTAATACCCCTTCCAATATTAGCTCGATAGAGATTGATATCAGCTCCAAAAACAGCGAGAGAGAGTTCAAACCGATCAATTAGACTCATATTAATCCAACTGAATCAAGTTGGATCAGACTAGATGGGTCGAGTTGTTCAATCAAACTAATATATTTAAAAAAAAATAGATAAATAATTTAGAGATTAGTTCGGTAATGAATAAATATAGAAAGAAAAAATGGAATATTAAAGCAAAAGAAAAGAAGTATTATTATTATTATCAATAAATGAGAATTTAATTAAATCAATTTTGTCAAACTTCATATAAAATGATAAAAATTAATTACAATTACTTTAATAATAAAAACCTTTTACATATGGTAACAAATCCACTATGGTCAAATATTATCAAATTTTTAAATTTTCTCATTTATTACATTAAAAATTAATAAAAAAATCGAGCTGTACTCCATAAAAATAATCTTATTTTAGGTAATAAAATCTTATTAAAACATAATATCAGTAACATGCCAAATAATTAATGCCTCAGTAACTTTCCAAAGTTACCATTCCCACCATTTAATGTTCTTTTTCCCGATATTAATTTTGTAAATTAACGCCATAAATTGCATTAATATCTAATTATATTTAAAACAAAATTGGACTTTTTAATTTGGTAACCCTTATTAATGATTAGAAAGAAAAAAAAAAGTGAAAATAGAATTAAAAATATATTCCAACTGCCAATCAGAAGCCGACACGATGTTCACAATAATTTTATTATAAGAAATAAAATTAGGAAAATATTAAAAGTGGGGCCCATCTGGTTTCAACAAGTTGGCACTCACCAAACTTCCTCTTTCACACACCCCCAAAATTAGGAAAATATTTATCTTTTTTTTTCCCCTTTTTTTTTTTAATTTAAATTACAAGAATTTTCTCGGAATCCAAACACCCCACCATTTTCCTTTCCATTTTCTCGGGAAAATGTTAATATTAATATTAATATTAATACTTTAGAAAATTAGGTAATATTAAAAATTAAAAAGGGAAAAAAAAGAAAAAAAAACAAACTAACGCCACGCCGTGGTGACGGTGAGAGTCCGGCCCATCCAGCCGAAGCAAATTCCTCCGTTTTCTTCCTTCACGGTGAACCCCGGGTTGACTCGGTAGCCTGAACTCAGCCGAGTTTTCATCGACTCAGCTACGGTTTGACTGATCGGCCTTGCCTCGAACCCAGCCATCCCCAGCCTGGCTCGCCATTTCCCAGCCACCTCGCATCTTTCCACTCGGTCTCTCCCCTCGCAAGCTAGGGAATTGGCTAACTTTCGTCCGATCCCTTCCTCAACCTTCACCCGGTCTGGATGGTCTCTCTGCATGGTCGAATCAATAGACTCGAACAATGAACTGTAGTAGATACACGACTCGGCTACCCGAGCCTTAAATGGAGCTGTATTCATGTTCAATTCTTGCTCCATTACCGTCACGACGGTGGGTGCCAACGCCTTTACGCTACGGAGAAGCTCGTCGCGGGGATTCTCCGTCGAGACACTCTCGTCCGGCATTCGGTATAACTTGAATGCGAAATTCACCGCTAGTAATTCGTCCGGCTCACAGCCGAGTAACTCCCGTGTTAACTCGGCGAGTTTATGTCTTACGATGTTGAATTCGAACCCGACGCCGAGTTCGTCTGCGAGTTGACTCAGCGACTCGCCGACTTGTTTTAACCTCTCCTCGCCGCCACTCTCCGCCGTCACAACCGCCGTTAGCTTCACAGAAACCTTCCCTTTCTGGCGGTTGGAGAGGAGGTGAATTAGGTTCATATACTGACCGCCTTTTCCGATGTCGAAATCCACAACATGCATTTTCCGATCGTCTTCTCCGATCGCTTCAAGAATCGCGAGATTCGCCGCCATGAAAGCGAGTTTAAAGCAGGGAGAAACATCATACAGCAACTGGGTCGCCGCCGTGTGTTCCTCACCGTAAATCTCCATCACCGGCGGCGGGAATTCCACCGGATTCACACGCGATTTCAGAGCAAACACCATAAATTCCGCCAATTTCGAATTCGAAACAACCACCGGAGCAAGAATCTCATCAATACCCTCTAATTTCCCATCGGAAATCGCGGCGGCTGCCTCGATTACAGATTGTTTCCAAGAATCAGAAGCTTTGGAAGCGACAGAGGACGAGGTAGACGAAGAACAGGAAGAAGAAGCAGAGGAAGTCGGACTTGGATTCTGCGCCACCGTGGGACTAATCAGATTATAAATCGTTTCACACCATGGACTATTCGAGTTCGTAATCACCGAAACGGCGTCGCTTCCATCATCATCATCAATATCTTCAAGAAGCTCTTTCTCCAATTCCTGAAGGCGATGATTCATAATCATCTTCTTCTCCGTGTCCAAACTCTGCAAATCCCTCACCGGAACCACCCCATTCGGCTGTTGACGAAGCTGCTGAAGAAGCGCGGCGGAGCTCGTGCCATAAAGACGGTGGGATTGAACATCCGGCGACGGCAGAGACATAGTAGAGTAGAAATCCAAATTGGAAAGTGGTGAAATCGGATGAGCAAAAGCTCTGGGCTTAACAGAGCGGAGGAAGAGGTTGTTGAGAGGAAGATTATGGTGGTGGGTATGTTGAAGATCGGCGAGATTCCGTTTTCCAAGCAGAGAAGAGGGGATTTGCCGACCGATCTGACCGGTGGTCGGATCTAAGAAAGCACCCCCGGGGAGCTGCGATCTGTATGGATTCGGCTGAGATGGGTTGGGGATGGATCTGCCGGCGGTGTAGAAATCCGGCGCGCCACCACCGGTGAAACCAGATTGCATTTTTACAGAACAGATTCCTTCCCTCTCTGTATTTTCTCTCTCAAAATCACAAAATTAAAAAATTAAAACTGTGAATTCCCAACCCCAAAACAGAGAATTTATAATATATATATATATATATATATATATATATATAAATAAATAAAGGAGAAGAAGAAGAAGAGACAGTTAAATAATCCTTGAGAATATAACGGAAGAAGATTTTAGAGAGAGAAAGAGGAGAGAGAGAGGGTTTGATTTCAAGTTTTTCAAAATTTTCAAGCGGATATCTATCAATCTATGATATGAATCGAANTTTTTTTTTTTTTTTTTTTTTTTTTTTTTTTTTTTTTTTTAAATTGAATTAAAATTGAATTTAAATGATTTATGGAAAATAAAAATGGGGAAAAAACTGTGGACCGTTGGATGCTGGTGAGATGGGGTTGGGTGGCGACAGTTAAGAAGAATTTGTGGTGATAAAACGAGGTAGACCCAACCCATGCTCCTTACTTTCCACGAAACTTTTGCTTCCCTCCCCTCATCATTCCCCACTCTCATCCCTCCGCGCGTGGACTTACCTTCCATTAAATGCATTTCTCTTTAAATATCATTTCAGAAATAATATATTTATTTTTTAAATTTATCCAAATTACATGCACTAAAATTTTTTTTTTTTTCTTTTAAAATTTTTAATTTTACTAGTATGATAATTATTAGTTTTTTCTTTTGAAAATTATTATCTTTTTCATTTTCCATTGCTCGTTACGAATTTCCTTCTGGTTTTCATGGCTAATCTTACGTTCAATTTATCATCAATAATAGTCACGTTACGAATTTCCTTCTGGTTTTCATGGCTAATCTTACGTTCAATTTATCATCAATAATAGTCACTACTGCTAGACTCGCTCGATCGACTTCGTCAAGAAATCCATTTAGGAAACAAACCACCATTAGAGAAGAAGGGAACTCATAAGTGAAGTGTATGTAGAACGTGAGGAAGGAGGTTGATTCAGTCTTGTCAATTTTCTTTGATTTTCAAGCCAATTTTGAATGTATTATGTGTGTGGATTGTTAGAGGGTCAGCAGTTATATAAAGTAAGAACAACTGTCCACATAAGTATCGATAGTTGGTAGGTATGGGGTCGCTTCTCGTATGGTTATGAATATGGTACTATATGAGGATTAGTATTGATAGAATTCGTATATGTACCAGATTTTGTAGCTACAGGGTCGCTCCCTATATGTTAGACACACATGCAACGTCATTCATTGCGTGTACATGATGTGATCTACTAGAATCATGCCCTATATATGTATGAACTCACATGATGGGATTAAACCATATAATGTTCGGGATCTTGCCCTACATGGTATGAACCCACGATGAGTCGCTCCCTGCATGTATATCATCTATGAATCCACATAATGGGGTCACTTCCTACACGAATATGATATAATCTACGGAGGTTGTGCCTACATGATATGAACCATGACTGGGTCGCTTTCTACATCATGATATGATCTACAAGGCGGTACCTTACTCTTTGTATGTATATAATATGATCTACCCAACATAGAAATTACATATGATGGGACCGTTCTCCCATGATTAAGACTATACGTATAAGATTTAGAATTGGATTAGTTTCAAGACTGAGACAATTATATACTGTAACCCAAAATTGGATCATCGAACCGTTTGAGTTGAATTAAACAAATTTTTTCGTGCTTATTTAGCGAATTGATGGGTGACAAATGTTTTAATTAAAAAAATAGAAATATAAAAGAAAATTATTTGTTAAATGGGCATGAAATAATAAATGGGTGGAACTTTATGAATTAAAAAATGAAATATTTTTAATTATAATAATAAAAATAATAATATTATATATGTCATCGTTGGTAGTGGGATGTTTTGGTTAAGATATAATTATTTTTGTATTTTTCAGTCCTAATATATTAATATATTTCTATTTTACTGCATTTGCTGTTCGCCATTATGTATTTATTTATTTATTTTAATTTAATTTCAGATACTTTTATAATTCTGCACTGTTTTAAAACAAAACAAACAATTTTTTAATTAAAAAAAAAATCATATATATTTACTTATGGGAAGGAGTTTGAGAGCGACGCGCCAAGAGAAGAAGCGTAGAGGTTGAGCGAAAGAGGCAAAATCGGGGAGTGATAATCTGACAAGCGAATTTATAAAAATTAAATAAAATTAAAATGAAGGGACAAAAAAGCCCATAGAATTGAATCAGTGGAAATGTAGTTTCACACGTGTACAAAGGGGAGAGAAACATTCAGCAGTACTCTGTCACAGCCACGTCAGATTAAAAAATTCCCCGAGTTTTTCATTCAACTTGTATTTTCTTCTTACCGGCACCTGTCGGTTACCGCGTTTCTATTCTTCCCCCACTACCCTGGCCAACCCCCTATCCACACAACCTTTTTTTTCCTTTTTTTTTCTATTAAATTTTAAATGTTTACACGTCTCTTCAACATTAATTAATCTCTTAAATATAAAAAAAAAAAAAAAAAATTAAATTATGTCTAATAATCTTTTAATTTTGTATTTTATTTCTGTATATTATTTGTTATCGGTAAAGAATGTTTCATTTCTCTCTCCAATCGAAATAAGGTCTCACACATCTGGTGTGGTCCTAGTTAGTATTCTGTATACTAATTAGGACCACACCATAACAACCTTGGTCAATCTAGACAAGTTAGTTAGCACGGGATGCTGGAAAAAAAATAAAAAATAAAAATATTGTTTATGTTTATACTGAAAATTGAAAGAAAAAAAAAACATAATAAAAAGAAATGTTTGTGGTTAATATTTTAATTTATTGACCAAATAGAAAGATATTCTTTTATTTAGAAAAAAAGAAAAAGAAAAAAAAAAAGAGATTCTTTTGAAAAGGATATTTTGAGGGGTTTGTGTCCAAGTACAAGCTCCACCCCATGTGCATTTAATTTCATAATTATAAATTTTATTATCAGTTTTAGATAATAAATTAATTCCATTTATTACAACACCAGGCCCGTTTTTTCCATTCAACTCAATTTAATTTCATTAATAATACTCTTTCTCATTTCAATTAACTTTTAATTTTATTTTTTATATTAATTAAAATTTAATATTTTTAATTGAAAATATTAATGCGAAAATACTTCATTTAAACTTTCATAGAACGTACTTGAATGTCTTGCCTAAACCTAAAATAAAGGTAGCACGTGGCTTGAGTATTTAAAAAAACATTCAATAAGTGATCCTAAGTTAAATGTAAGAACATGCGAATGCAATGACGGGACATATCATATCAGTCGGATTTAAATTTGAAAAATAATAATTACAAAACGGTAGCGTGTGGGGAAATCAAGTTGAGAAATTAGTTACCAATAAACTTTCTCTTCATTTTTTTATTCAAAATATTGGGCAAATCTCACCGTGTTGACACGTGTCCTGCCTAACTCAAATTCCATCCAATCAAAATTTTTCTTTTTTTTTAATAATTCATTTATTGTCTTTATTTTCTGAAAGTGGAAAGAGGGAGATTCCTTCTCAAACCCAAATTTGCCTATGAACTCTTTTCCTTCTAGACTAGCTTGTAAAATAAAGAAATTTGGAATAAATTTATTTCAAATTTATTCCAAATGTGGAATAAATTCATCTTTTTTTTAACATTGCAATTCTAAAGAAACATGATTTACCCTAATCATCTTCCCGGGAATCACTCTTTCTTAACAATGTTCGTTTTACCATTGAATAAACATATATTATATTTGGACTAAAGTTCATAATGATCTCGTATGTTCGTGTTTCTACTTTTTTTTTTTTTTTAAATGGTTTAAACAAGTATTTTTTTAGTAGGGATGTTCGTAGGTTGGGTTGGCTTGGTTCAGATTGTTCGAGTTGTAGACTTTTCAACTCAAAAACTATTGGTTATATAATGAACCGAAGCCAACCATAATTTTCTTGGTTTTGATTGAGTTGGTTCCGTTGTTCATCACAATTATTTAAAATATTAATTTTAATAAATATAAAATCTCATTCCATAAAATATATATTTATTTATTTTCAAACATTTAATTTGAAACTCAATTTTAATATATATTTTGACAAATTACTATGAATTGTTTTTAAGAATTATTGAAGAATAAATAATCATAAAATAAAATAAATACACGTATATATAATTATATTAAAATAATAAAAAAAAATATTTAAATACCCATATTTTTTATCTCCACTAATGGCAAAGGTGGAGATTAAACCATTGACTTTAGAGCGATAACGGGTCCGTATCAATTGAGTTATGCTCAGATCAGATACATTGTAAGAACGAAAAAATGAAAGAATAAGCTAAATACGACTTGCATACCTTCTCTTTCGGGCTACACAATTCTCGTAGGTCAGGCCGTGGTGCAACAATTTTCAATATTTGGTTAAGTCTCCTTGTTTATCTTTTTTATTTTATTTTTTTTCTTAAATTTTCTTTTCCTCAATAAAATAAAGTGAAAAAAAGACCATTCAAATATTGCAAAATTTTATATTATCCAATTGAGCCATTGCCACGTGTCTTATTTATATATTACTTTTATACTACAAAAAATTAAGAGAATAAAACTTTTTACAGGGCCAAAATCGTCATTTTCACCAACATTTCAGGAGTCGGTGAAGGACCGCCAGCTATACTGTAATTAATTGACGAAGAAAAATCTGGAAAATCAAATCAAATTAAAATATTTTTTTTTTTATTAATTTAATTAATTAGATTAAAAAAAAAAAATCGAATCGACCAACCCAATTCATACCGCTTAGATTGTGTTCGGTTTAAATAAATGAGAAGTTTAGAGATTATTTAGTTGATGTTCCTCTCAATTAAATTTACGAACCTAAAAAATTTGAATTTATTTTTAATTTTTTAANTATATATAATTTTTTTTTTTTTTTTGCTTATAATACAATTTAAAATATATTTTTACTTATAATAAAATTTGAGAGAATAATAACATTATTTAATTAATATAAATTAAAACAGTTAAATGAGTTAGTAGTTGATGGTTTATATTGATTTGACATGATATTCTTTTTTATATATATATTTTATTTTTTATTTTTGAAACAATCTCGCATTAAAATAAAATAGGGAGGAAAAATTGAAGAATCTAAAACCATAAACTAAGAGTTATAAAGAAAAGAATAAAGACAAATAAAAATAATGGGGGGGTATTATAGTCTTTTTACTGAAACATAATGCGGCGCTTTGACCTGCCGTAACTGGGTGACCGGCTACTTGGAAATGATCGGTCACGAGAAGCATTTCACGCCGTGCCGACTAAAAGAGTCTCACGCGCAAATAACGAAATTGACGCGCAAACGCTTTTTTTTTTTTTTTTTTTTCTTTTAATTTTTAAAATTGAATCAAGTGCCACCGTTGATTTCAAGTTCAACCAACCAACGGTTCAGATGGAATCTGTAAACAGTTTGAATAATTGACTTTATTTAAAATATTGGTTAAAGTAAAATGAATCCAAAGAAATTTCATTTGAATTTATAATAGTGGAAATTTTTATTTTTAAAAATATTTTCAACTTATCTCAATTTTGAATTTAAAATTTTAAAATTAAAAAAATTATATTAAAACAATAAACCTTTCCATTTTATATCATAAACTCATTTAAAACAATAAAACAATTATATTTAAAATTTTGAGTGTATAATATATGATATTTTATATTGGTTGTTTTGTGGATAAAGGGCAAAATAATAAAATAGAGGTGGTCTAAGTTGAGTCTTTTAAAATTATTATTATTATTATTAATGTTACAATTAATTTAATAATATAATTTGAATAATTGTATAATGTATCAAGTTGGGTGTAGGTTTGGTTTGGGAATCATTAGATTGGTGCCCCCACATTAAATTTAAATAAATAATAAAAATATAGTTGTTGCTTTACCAATAATTTAATAAAATTTTATTATTCTCTTTAACCTATAGTTTCATTTATTTTCACAAATATTTCCTAATTATGGTTTTATTTTGATCTAATAACATTTTCAAATATTTTATTCAAACTAATAATAATAAATTAAGTGTTCTCAGATTGCTTCTAAATTTATAAATCATCTTTTAAAATNTTTTTTTTTTTTTTTTTTTTTTTTTTTTTTTTTTTAATATTTGAGTCACTCACGGTTAATAGCTGACGTGGAATATTGAAAATATACAATAATTTAAAATATTTAAAACGTGCATGCGTTTATTTGAGTTGGGTTGAATTTTTTAAAAATAAAAAATTTGAGTTGATTCATAGGTAATCAATTTTTTGGTCGGGTCAACTTGTCCAACCCGAAAAGAGGATTACAACCCAATCCATCCTATCATACTTTTAAAATATTATGACGATTAAGAATATTTGACATTTAGCAGTAAGTTGTAACCTGTAAATGTCTAAGAGACAACTCGACTCAACCCAGAAATAGAAGGTTAGGTTGGGCTGTGAACTATATTCAAGTTGCTCGAGTCATCAACCCAACCTGAATAGAGTTTATAATTATGTAATTATTACTTTAGCTTTGTTTGATAATCGTTCGATTTTTATTTTGATACGGTTAAGTTTATAATCATTATTTCTACGGAGATTAATTAATTAAAATTTCTTAAAATTTAAAAAAAATATAATTTTTGTTTNTTTTTTTTTTTTTTTTTTTTTTTTAATAAAAAAGTTGTAGCTGTGGCTAAAAAAGGGGAGAGAGGAGTCGGGTGCGCACGGACATAACTAGAAGCGTCTTTTGTAATCAGTTTTGCCTAATTGTCCCCCCTTCCGGCTATTACCCCTCTATCGGGAGAATTTATGTTAAGAATGAGATAAAAATAAAATTGAGAAGGTGTGTTATCATTGATATTGATATCCTTTAAATAGGATACCAGAAGTACAAATTAGGAAAATATAAAATAATTAAATATTCNAGTAGGGGTAGGGGCGGGGGCAGGCAATGTCAAATCATAGAAAATAAATTAAAACAAAACACAAGGGTAAAAACGTCATTACAAAGAAACAGAGAGAAAGAACAAGAAACTGAAAGCACGCAATCCTGTTTGCGTGTTGCGGAGCGCCGTAATTAATCCTATTATACCAGAGCCGTCAGATGTGAGTGGACACGTGGTAAGATCGTAATGCGGGTCTACAGAAAGTGTCAGTACGGTCGCCCACGCGGGATTCGCATCCTGGTGTATAAAAGCAGGAAGGCGCTTTTAGTGATCAAATTTGATTTAGAGAATTGATCCTCTGAATCCAAAACCTTCCAAATCCCACACTTATTTATTTATTATTATTATTATTATTTTTCCATTACTTTATATTTTTCTTTTTAAAAATTTAATTAAATATTAGCTGGGGCCCACTCAATTTTATACTAAATTATTGTGGTTTTTTTTTTTAATAATATATTAAATACAAAATTAAAATTAAGAGACATATTAGAATTTTTTTTATAAAAAAATTAATTGTAAATTAATTATAATTATAATAATTAAAAATAAGGAAGTGGTCTCATCACTATTTCTCATAATAGTAAAGAAAATAATATACTTTCATGTGGTCCTAAAATTAATAAAAACAATTTTTTTTATTTTTTTTTTATTTTTTGAAAAAAGAGCAATCTTTATAATTAAACAAAAAATAATTATTAATTGTAGGTTGGCTTGGGGTAGGTACTATTTTTAGTCAACATTTGGTCTTCTTCTCTCTTCTTTTATGCATTTCTTGGTGTATTTTTCACTTATTTTTCTTTACATAAATTAATATTTATCTTTTTATATGATCCGAACACGTCGACCAATTTAAATTATCTAATCCAGATCATAAAATTTCAGTTGGGTTAGATTTTTTGGAAAATAAAAAATTTGGGTTGATTCACCGGTTACATATTTTAGAAGGATCAACCTGACCCATCTAAAAATAGATGTCGGCCAATCTAACAAATATATTACGTGATGTTCGAGTGAAGAGGAACTACGCCCAAATGAAAATAATTCTGAATCACGAATATTTTAAAAAATTGAAAATTATTATTTATACAGTCCATTATAAAAAATTTAAAATTAAGCAAGCAATTTTTTTAGATTTATAATGATGAGATATGATTTTGGGCTGAATGTTAGCTTAATTATTTGGGTTAATTACAAAAACAGCTAACCTTTTTAATTTTTAATTTTTAATTCCTAATTATTAATTAAATGAAAAGGGTGGCTAGATGTGAACCAATACATTGAACTAAAAAAAATGTCACATTTATTTATTTATTCAACTTTTAAAATTATAAATTTACTCCTAATATAATAATTAATCTTTTTTTTAATATATATACATATATTTATTGAGTCATTAAAATATTCCATTTTTTTTTAGACAAATAATAATAATAATTATAAAAAAAAAAAAGGAAAAAAAACTTATAGAGGAAACATAAATCACTCTCATAGACATTTTATCAAACATGTCACATGCATGCATAAGTTGTATTATTATTTTTTTTTTTTCTTATGGATCACTCACACTCAACCAAATAAATAGATTCTCAATCACTTTTATTTATTAAAAAAATGGGTGTTCAACATTCAACCATCTTGACCACCAAAAATTAAGGAATTTTCCTACAAAAATATCTATAAAAAACAAAAATTTAAACCCGAATCAAAACGCTGGATTCCACTTGGGTTAGAGCTTATAAGGGTGTCGAAACCTAATGCACGCGTTTTAAAATTGTGAGATTAACGACGATACGTAATTGGTCAAAACGAATAATATCTGCTAGCAGTGACATTGAGTTGTTACTCGTTCCACTGCGTTCATGACTAGGTTGGCTTGCCAACAGGTGTGGAAATTCTTTAGGTTGGTTGTTTATGGAATTTTTATTTTGAAATATAAAAGTTGTATTATAATTATATCTTATTATTAATTAACAAAAATAAATTATTATTTTTTTTTTTTTTTTTTTTTTTTAATAAAAAAGTTGTAGCTGTGGCTAAAAAAGGGGAGAGAGGAGTCGGGTGCGCACGGACATAACTAGAAGCGTCTTTTGTAATCAGTTTTGCCTAATTGTCCCCCCTTCCGGCTATTACCCCTCTATCGGGAGAATTTATGTTAAGAATGAGATAAAAATAAAATTGAGAAGGTGTGTTATCATTGATATTGATATCCTTTAAATAGGATACCAGAAGTACAAATTAGGAAAATATAAAATAATTAAATATTCAGAATAAAATAAAATTTACCGTAAATTAAATCATAAATAAAGAATAGTATGATATAATATCTAAGATATATTCTATACATAATATATACTCTAGATATTATATCTCAATAGTTTATAAATAAATACTTACCTGGGGAGGCGGCCAGAACTCTTTTTTCTTGAAACCAGAGGACGAGCAGCAATACCAGGGTGATGAGCTTGAGGATCAGACGTCTTAGGGGGGACCATTCTAAAAGGTTCTTCTTCTTTTGCTTTTCCCGATTAGAAGTCGACGAGTGTGGTCCGGCGGAAAAACATAAGTTGTCCGTCTCGATCAAATTTGAAAACGGGTCAGAAGAAATGGTTCAATGTTGTTCTTGTGGTCTTGTGTATAGCAGCGTAGAGTAGTGATCTCTTCTCACAACCGTCTATCCTGTGCTGGGGCTCGGCTCCTGAACCGTACTTGAGCTGCCTTCTCTCTCGATCTCAATTGAGACTCGCCCCCGTCCTGCAAGAAAAAAGGTCGCTTGAGTTTTGAGTGCCGGGTACAGGGAAAAAAAAAAGCCACGATGATCGGAAAAAGTTTGCCAACATTTCAGATAGGCTTGTCTATGCAGGCCTAACAAGATTTGGGCCTATTTCTTAGGCATTGGGCCGGCCGGGTAAGCTTACTTCTTGGGCCTATTATTTCCGCCGGGTTCCGGTTTCTGGTTACGGGTTCGCGGTCAAGGCTTCCCGGAACCCTCCAATCCATGTTATACCCAAATTCCTCGTTTAGCTATCGAATTCATCAGTCATGGCGACTGCACTTATCGCCGGCCTTTCTTCAACCCTAAAGCTTCCTCTTCTCACATCAATTTCATCTTCCCCTTTGAAATTTCGACCTANTCTTTTATGCATTTCTTGGTGTATTTTTCACTTATTTTTCTTTACATAAATTAATATTTATCTTTTTATATGATCCGAACACGTCGACCAATTTAAATTATCTAATCCAGATCATAAAATTTCAGTTGGGTTAGATTTTTTGGAAAATAAAAAATTTGGGTTGATTCACCGGTTACATATTTTAGAAGGATCAACCTGACCCATCTAAAAATAGATGTCGGCCAATCTAACAAATATATTACGTGATGTTCGAGTGAAGAGGAACTACGCCCAAATGAAAATAATTCTGAATCACGAATATTTTAAAAAATTGAAAATTATTATTTATACAGTCCATTATAAAAAATTTAAAATTAAGCAAGCAATTTTTTTAGATTTATAATGATGAGATATGATTTTGGGCTGAATGTTAGCTTAATTATTTGGGTTAATTACAAAAACAGCTAACCTTTTTAATTTTTAATTTTTAATTCCTAATTATTAATTAAATGAAAAGGGTGGCTAGATGTGAACCAATACATTGAACTAAAAAAAATGTCACATTTATTTATTTATTCAACTTTTAAAATTATAAATTTACTCCTAATATAATAATTAATCTTTTTTTTAATATATATACATATATTTATTGAGTCATTAAAATATTCCATTTTTTTTTAGACAAATAATAATAATAATTATAAAAAAAAAAAAGGAAAAAAAACTTATAGAGGAAACATAAATCACTCTCATAGACATTTTATCAAACATGTCACATGCATGCATAAGTTGTATTATTATTTTTTTTTTTTCTTATGGATCACTCACACTCAACCAAATAAATAGATTCTCAATCACTTTTATTTATTAAAAAAATGGGTGTTCAACATTCAACCATCTTGACCACCAAAAATTAAGGAATTTTCCTACAAAAATATCTATAAAAAACAAAAATTTAAACCCGAATCAAAACGCTGGATTCCACTTGGGTTAGAGCTTATAAGGGTGTCGAAACCTAATGCACGCGTTTTAAAATTGTGAGATTAACGACGATACGTAATTGGTCAAAACGAATAATATCTGCTAGCAGTGACATTGAGTTGTTACTCGTTCCACTGCGTTCATGACTAGGTTGGCTTGCCAACAGGTGTGGAAATTCTTTAGGTTGGTTGTTTATGGAATTTTTATTTTGAAATATAAAAGTTGTATTATAATTATATCTTATTATTAATTAACAAAAATAAATTATTATTTTTTTTTTTTTTTTTTTTTTTTAATAAAAAAGTTGTAGCTGTGGCTAAAAAAGGGGAGAGAGGAGTCGGGTGCGCACGGACATAACTAGAAGCGTCTTTTGTAATCAGTTTTGCCTAATTGTCCCCCCTTCCGGCTATTACCCCTCTATCGGGAGAATTTATGTTAAGAATGAGATAAAAATAAAATTGAGAAGGTGTGTTATCATTGATATTGATATCCTTTAAATAGGATACCAGAAGTACAAATTAGGAAAATATAAAATAATTAAATATTCAGAATAAAATAAAATTTACCGTAAATTAAATCATAAATAAAGAATAGTATGATATAATATCTAAGATATATTCTATACATAATATATACTCTAGATATTATATCTCAATAGTTTATAAATAAATACTTACCTGGGGAGGCGGCCAGAACTCTTTTTTCTTGAAACCAGAGGACGAGCAGCAATACCAGGGTGATGAGCTTGAGGATCAGACGTCTTAGGGGGGACCATTCTAAAAGGTTCTTCTTCTTTTGCTTTTCCCGATTAGAAGTCGACGAGTGTGGTCCGGCGGAAAAACATAAGTTGTCCGTCTCGATCAAATTTGAAAACGGGTCAGAAGAAATGGTTCAATGTTGTTCTTGTGGTCTTGTGTATAGCAGCGTAGAGTAGTGATCTCTTCTCACAACCGTCTATCCTGTGCTGGGGCTCGGCTCCTGAACCGTACTTGAGCTGCCTTCTCTCTCGATCTCAATTGAGACTCGCCCCCGTCCTGCAAGAAAAAAGGTCGCTTGAGTTTTGAGTGCCGGGTACAGGGAAAAAAAAAAGCCACGATGATCGGAAAAAGTTTGCCAACATTTCAGATAGGCTTGTCTATGCAGGCCTAACAAGATTTGGGCCTATTTCTTAGGCATTGGGCCGGCCGGGTAAGCTTACTTCTTGGGCCTATTATTTCCGCCGGGTTCCGGTTTCTGGTTACGGGTTCGCGGTCAAGGCTTCCCGGAACCCTCCAATCCATGTTATACCCAAATTCCTCGTTTAGCTATCGAATTCATCAGTCATGGCGACTGCACTTATCGCCGGCCTTTCTTCAACCCTAAAGCTTCCTCTTCTCACATCAATTTCATCTTCCCCTTTGAAATTTCGACCTAAAAGCCAAAACGTTCAATTTTGTAGCTCCCCTTACAAAATTCACACCATTTGGAACAAACCCACAAGAAATTGCAATGTGTTATCGCATAATCTAAGTGGGTTTCTAATTTCGAGGAGCTTGGGACCTTTCACTGTCTCCGCCGGAGCTGTTGAACCTCAGAATGATGATAGAGAGGAGGGTACTATGCCGGAACGGTTCAGGTACTTGACCAAAGAAGCTCCTGATCCTCCTGTGAGATGGCCTTTCTTTGTTGGTAAATTCTTCTTCTCTTTACAATTTTGTTTTTCTTAGATGTTTTGGACGTTTAAGAATCATTTCTGTTCTTGGTTTGTTTAATTTTACCACTTCGATTCAGTATAATCTTCAAACTTGTTAGTGGGGTTTGCGATTGTTGTTGAATTCAGGGTAGAAAANAAACTTATAGAGGAAACATAAATCACTCTCATAGACATTTTATCAAACATGTCACATGCATGCATAAGTTGTATTATTATTTTTTTTTTTTCTTATGGATCACTCACACTCAACCAAATAAATAGATTCTCAATCACTTTTATTTATTAAAAAAATGGGTGTTCAACATTCAACCATCTTGACCACCAAAAATTAAGGAATTTTCCTACAAAAATATCTATAAAAAACAAAAATTTAAACCCGAATCAAAACGCTGGATTCCACTTGGGTTAGAGCTTATAAGGGTGTCGAAACCTAATGCACGCGTTTTAAAATTGTGAGATTAACGACGATACGTAATTGGTCAAAACGAATAATATCTGCTAGCAGTGACATTGAGTTGTTACTCGTTCCACTGCGTTCATGACTAGGTTGGCTTGCCAACAGGTGTGGAAATTCTTTAGGTTGGTTGTTTATGGAATTTTTATTTTGAAATATAAAAGTTGTATTATAATTATATCTTATTATTAATTAACAAAAATAAATTATTATTTTTTTTTTTTTTTTTTTTTTTTAATAAAAAAGTTGTAGCTGTGGCTAAAAAAGGGGAGAGAGGAGTCGGGTGCGCACGGACATAACTAGAAGCGTCTTTTGTAATCAGTTTTGCCTAATTGTCCCCCCTTCCGGCTATTACCCCTCTATCGGGAGAATTTATGTTAAGAATGAGATAAAAATAAAATTGAGAAGGTGTGTTATCATTGATATTGATATCCTTTAAATAGGATACCAGAAGTACAAATTAGGAAAATATAAAATAATTAAATATTCAGAATAAAATAAAATTTACCGTAAATTAAATCATAAATAAAGAATAGTATGATATAATATCTAAGATATATTCTATACATAATATATACTCTAGATATTATATCTCAATAGTTTATAAATAAATACTTACCTGGGGAGGCGGCCAGAACTCTTTTTTCTTGAAACCAGAGGACGAGCAGCAATACCAGGGTGATGAGCTTGAGGATCAGACGTCTTAGGGGGGACCATTCTAAAAGGTTCTTCTTCTTTTGCTTTTCCCGATTAGAAGTCGACGAGTGTGGTCCGGCGGAAAAACATAAGTTGTCCGTCTCGATCAAATTTGAAAACGGGTCAGAAGAAATGGTTCAATGTTGTTCTTGTGGTCTTGTGTATAGCAGCGTAGAGTAGTGATCTCTTCTCACAACCGTCTATCCTGTGCTGGGGCTCGGCTCCTGAACCGTACTTGAGCTGCCTTCTCTCTCGATCTCAATTGAGACTCGCCCCCGTCCTGCAAGAAAAAAGGTCGCTTGAGTTTTGAGTGCCGGGTACAGGGAAAAAAAAAAGCCACGATGATCGGAAAAAGTTTGCCAACATTTCAGATAGGCTTGTCTATGCAGGCCTAACAAGATTTGGGCCTATTTCTTAGGCATTGGGCCGGCCGGGTAAGCTTACTTCTTGGGCCTATTATTTCCGCCGGGTTCCGGTTTCTGGTTACGGGTTCGCGGTCAAGGCTTCCCGGAACCCTCCAATCCATGTTATACCCAAATTCCTCGTTTAGCTATCGAATTCATCAGTCATGGCGACTGCACTTATCGCCGGCCTTTCTTCAACCCTAAAGCTTCCTCTTCTCACATCAATTTCATCTTCCCCTTTGAAATTTCGACCTAAAAGCCAAAACGTTCAATTTTGTAGCTCCCCTTACAAAATTCACACCATTTGGAACAAACCCACAAGAAATTGCAATGTGTTATCGCATAATCTAAGTGGGTTTCTAATTTCGAGGAGCTTGGGACCTTTCACTGTCTCCGCCGGAGCTGTTGAACCTCAGAATGATGATAGAGAGGAGGGTACTATGCCGGAACGGTTCAGGTACTTGACCAAAGAAGCTCCTGATCCTCCTGTGAGATGGCCTTTCTTTGTTGGTAAATTCTTCTTCTCTTTACAATTTTGTTTTTCTTAGATGTTTTGGACGTTTAAGAATCATTTCTGTTCTTGGTTTGTTTAATTTTACCACTTCGATTCAGTATAATCTTCAAACTTGTTAGTGGGGTTTGCGATTGTTGTTGAATTCAGGGTAGAAAAGATTGCCTAACTTTGTTGATAGTCTTGGAATTTTTGTCATTGTAACAAGAACAGCTGTATCTGTAATAGTTTCTAAGCTCTGTAGTTTTGAATTTCATTGTTATCCTATGGCATAATAATAGGATCTTGTGACAGGTTGAGAGGTCATGTGGGAGGTAGCTAGGCTTAGTACCTCCCCATGAACTTCATTCACTAGGCCTTACCGAATGAAGTTATTAGGACGGAGACATATGGGTATGTGTTTGAAACTTGGACATTNAATGGGTGTTCAACATTCAACCATCTTGACCACCAAAAATTAAGGAATTTTCCTACAAAAATATCTATAAAAAACAAAAATTTAAACCCGAATCAAAACGCTGGATTCCACTTGGGTTAGAGCTTATAAGGGTGTCGAAACCTAATGCACGCGTTTTAAAATTGTGAGATTAACGACGATACGTAATTGGTCAAAACGAATAATATCTGCTAGCAGTGACATTGAGTTGTTACTCGTTCCACTGCGTTCATGACTAGGTTGGCTTGCCAACAGGTGTGGAAATTCTTTAGGTTGGTTGTTTATGGAATTTTTATTTTGAAATATAAAAGTTGTATTATAATTATATCTTATTATTAATTAACAAAAATAAATTATTTTTTTTTTTTTTTTTTTTTTTTAATAAAAAAGTTGTAGCTGTGGCTAAAAAAGGGGAGAGAGGAGTCGGGTGCGCACGGACATAACTAGAAGCGTCTTTTGTAATCAGTTTTGCCTAATTGTCCCCCCTTCCGGCTATTACCCCTCTATCGGGAGAATTTATGTTAAGAATGAGATAAAAATAAAATTGAGAAGGTGTGTTATCATTGATATTGATATCCTTTAAATAGGATACCAGAAGTACAAATTAGGAAAATATAAAATAATTAAATATTCAGAATAAAATAAAATTTACCGTAAATTAAATCATAAATAAAGAATAGTATGATATAATATCTAAGATATATTCTATACATAATATATACTCTAGATATTATATCTCAATAGTTTATAAATAAATACTTACCTGGGGAGGCGGCCAGAACTCTTTTTTCTTGAAACCAGAGGACGAGCAGCAATACCAGGGTGATGAGCTTGAGGATCAGACGTCTTAGGGGGGACCATTCTAAAAGGTTCTTCTTCTTTTGCTTTTCCCGATTAGAAGTCGACGAGTGTGGTCCGGCGGAAAAACATAAGTTGTCCGTCTCGATCAAATTTGAAAACGGGTCAGAAGAAATGGTTCAATGTTGTTCTTGTGGTCTTGTGTATAGCAGCGTAGAGTAGTGATCTCTTCTCACAACCGTCTATCCTGTGCTGGGGCTCGGCTCCTGAACCGTACTTGAGCTGCCTTCTCTCTCGATCTCAATTGAGACTCGCCCCCGTCCTGCAAGAAAAAAGGTCGCTTGAGTTTTGAGTGCCGGGTACAGGGAAAAAAAAAAGCCACGATGATCGGAAAAAGTTTGCCAACATTTCAGATAGGCTTGTCTATGCAGGCCTAACAAGATTTGGGCCTATTTCTTAGGCATTGGGCCGGCCGGGTAAGCTTACTTCTTGGGCCTATTATTTCCGCCGGGTTCCGGTTTCTGGTTACGGGTTCGCGGTCAAGGCTTCCCGGAACCCTCCAATCCATGTTATACCCAAATTCCTCGTTTAGCTATCGAATTCATCAGTCATGGCGACTGCACTTATCGCCGGCCTTTCTTCAACCCTAAAGCTTCCTCTTCTCACATCAATTTCATCTTCCCCTTTGAAATTTCGACCTAAAAGCCAAAACGTTCAATTTTGTAGCTCCCCTTACAAAATTCACACCATTTGGAACAAACCCACAAGAAATTGCAATGTGTTATCGCATAATCTAAGTGGGTTTCTAATTTCGAGGAGCTTGGGACCTTTCACTGTCTCCGCCGGAGCTGTTGAACCTCAGAATGATGATAGAGAGGAGGGTACTATGCCGGAACGGTTCAGGTACTTGACCAAAGAAGCTCCTGATCCTCCTGTGAGATGGCCTTTCTTTGTTGGTAAATTCTTCTTCTCTTTACAATTTTGTTTTTCTTAGATGTTTTGGACGTTTAAGAATCATTTCTGTTCTTGGTTTGTTTAATTTTACCACTTCGATTCAGTATAATCTTCAAACTTGTTAGTGGGGTTTGCGATTGTTGTTGAATTCAGGGTAGAAAAGATTGCCTAACTTTGTTGATAGTCTTGGAATTTTTGTCATTGTAACAAGAACAGCTGTATCTGTAATAGTTTCTAAGCTCTGTAGTTTTGAATTTCATTGTTATCCTATGGCATAATAATAGGATCTTGTGACAGGTTGAGAGGTCATGTGGGAGGTAGCTAGGCTTAGTACCTCCCCATGAACTTCATTCACTAGGCCTTACCGAATGAAGTTATTAGGACGGAGACATATGGGTATGTGTTTGAAACTTGGACATTGATTGTGAGATCCCACATTGGTTGGAGAGGAGAATGAAACATTCTCTATAAGGGTGTGGAAATCTCTCTTTAGCAGGTGGGCTTTAAAAACCTTGAGGGAAAGCCAAAGAGGACAATATTGGCTAGTAGTGGGCTTGGGGCGCTACAAATGGTATTAGAGCTAGACATCAGGCGATGTGCCAGCGAGGAGGCTGAACCTTGAAGGGGGTGGACATGAGGCAGTGTGCCAGCAAGGACACTGGGCTTCGATGGGGGGTGGATTGGGGGGTCTCACATCGATTGGAGAAGGGAACGAGTGCCACGAGGACACTGGGACTCGAAGGAGGGTGGATTGTGAGATCCCACATCATTCAGGGGAGAACGAAACATTCTTTATAAGGGTGTGGAAACCTCTCTTTAGCAGACGGGTTTTAAAAACCTTGAGGGAAAGCTCGAAAAGGAAAGCCCAAAGAGAACAATATCTGCTAGTAGTGGACTTTGGGCATTACAAATGGTATCAGAGCTAGACATTGAGCGATTGCTAGCGAGGAGGCTGAACCTTGAAGGGGGTGGACATGAGGCGGTGTGCCAGCAAGGAAGCTGGGCCCAGAAGGGGGATGGATTGGGAGGTCCCACATCAATTGGAGAAGGGAACGAGTGCCAGCGAGAACTCTGGGTCTCGAAGGGGGTGGATTGTGAGATCCCACATCAGTTAGGGAGGAGAACGAAACATTATTTATAAAGGTGTGGAAACCTCTCCCTAGTAGACACGTTGTTATGAGTTTTGTGTCATTCAATCATTTATGATATACTGAATGCATATTCTTAGTAATGTATTTGTATCATGTTCATTACAATTCCTTTCTGACGAGAAAAAAAGACAACATTAGTAGCTTATTCTTCTGCGTCGTCCTCTGTTCTTAATCATAATAATTCAACCCGACATAAATTCTTGAGTTCGTTATCTTTTAATACGATCGATCTCGTTATCGAAAGATGAATTACTGTTAATTACCTTTGGTTATAATGCAGCTCTGGCATTTATTCTCTATGCTTGGAGAGCAGTCTTTTTTGAACTTGGTAACTGGAGAAAGGCTGTTCTTTGCATCTTCAATTTTGTGGGATACATATTAAAAGGTGCCTTAGCTCTCATCCTCTATGTTATTGGAGATCCCATCACTTCTATGATAAGAGGAATCGAGACGACATTCTACACGATTCGATCTTTCTACTCGAGCATAGTTGCATACGCACCCGTTCCCGAGCTAACCACACTAATCATCCTAGCCTCAACCGTGGTTGCAATCTCAGAAGCCAGTGTCCCTGATTCTGTTAGCACTCAACCATATCTTCTAACACTATCAGGGCTTGCTAGCTACGCAGCCGTGCGAGCGTACATTTCCGAGCCATTCTTCTGGACGATTCTGTTGGGAGTTTACAGTTTCTCGAAGTTCGTCAAGAAGAGAAACGACGTAACGTCTGCGCTGCCTGCTGCTGCTGTGTTTGCTGCCATTGGTGAGCCATGGGTTAGGATTTTGGCTATGGGTTCGTTTATGGGTTTGGCTATTTGGCACCATTGGAAGAAGGTTTCACAAGGAAAGGAAAGGGAAGAGGGTGTGTATGAGAGGGATGTTCCGGTGCCTCTTTTGGGTGCGGCTTTGGCTATTGGGATCCATGCGGCGGCCAAATGGGCTGGTTATAGGCACTTGACATGGATGATTGTATGAATATAAACACTTCAATTTTTATTTGAGGTTTTGATTTGAGAGATGATTTTAGAAGAGAGGAACCCTCTTATTTATCATTTGATTTATATTTTGAATTTTTAGTCTTTTGTTTTATAACCACAAATTCATACATTAATTTAGCATTGATTTTTCCCTTGTTGACACATGTGCGAAGTTGAGTCGAGTCGGATGGTTCGAATCCTCGATACAGGTTGGTGGATCAGGTCAACAGGTTCAGGTTGTCTCGTGGGTTGGAGTGGCTCCGTGTCGTCTCCAAGATCACCTCATTGCACCACTTGCAGAGTGTCACAACCATACTATGAAGAGACTAGGTTGTGACCCTCACGTCATGACAAGCAAAGCGGCGTCCCTCAAGAGACACCCATCTGGCCACATGAGGGCCAATATGGAAGAGTGTCATGATGCGATCGAGGAGGATGATGGATTATCAACACACCACCACGCGAAGTGGGCATCGAAGACAAGACAGAGATAACGAATAGACATGAGGGGCAAAGATAGGCTTGTTGAAGGGTCGGGTAGGGTCCCGGGCCTTAACCTTGAAAGTCGGGGTTCCAGAAGGAATCTAGGCATACGGTTCGAGAGTTAAGTCCGCCATATGAAATATGAATGCTCGCCAAGTTTGATGTCAATCGGACACCGAACGGACAATACATGACACCGTATGACCGTTCACCAAAATCATGTCTATGCCTAGAAGATTGAAAATGGCTCAAAATGTAGTATAGGGTACCATGGTGTTAGCTCTCCACCACTCCTGGGCCTTGTAGCCTAAATGAGCCACCTTGTGGCACATACGTGTGTCACAGTGTGGGCGAGCATGCCGAAACGAGTGTCTCGGGCGACTTCCTTTGAAATGAGTTTTTGAAGGACAGTACCGGACGACACGGGTGTGCCAGTATTGCGCCCTAGCCCACGTGTTGGAGGTTACTACATACACCCGCTATCCGGTATGGTATTCGTAAATGACTCGGCATGGGCACGGGAGGGTCAATGCCTCGATAGAACTCGGATGGTGGATGTTCGGGAAGTCCCGATGAGATGAACGACATGCAAGCCCATTCTCGAGGTATGATGAGTGAGTTATGATGACCGACGACATCTCGAGACGCGAGATGACGTCAAGACATATGGATCATGTCAATGGGGGTCGAGATGACAAGATGAGATGCGACGTTGCATTAAGAGACCTTGGCCCGAGCAGAGGCAAGGTCGAGCCGAATAACTTGGCCCAGTGTAGAGGCAGGTCGGATGTGTCGCAGACGATTGAACATGCACGCGCAGGCGGCGTGTGTGGTTGAACAAGCTTGGATTCCGCACAAGCGATGTTCAAATGGCGAAGACAAACCTCACCTAAGGTTCAACAAAGCCACAAAGCCGGGGCAAAAAAAAAATATATGGGGCTTAATTCCCCCTAAGGCTGGTCGTGAGCATGTCAAGATCACGACGCCACACGGTAAATAATGTAGGACCATGACACAAAGCACCATGTGTTAAGAATATAGAATGACTAAGAAATGTTTAAAAGAAATGAAAGTTACTACCTCACCTATAAGGTGCACCTTCCTTCTCGAGTGTCACATGCCCATTAACTTCCGCCTTGGTTCATCCCTGAACCACATCGTATAGGGAGTGATATTGTTCTGATACCATTTGTATTGATCCATCCCCAGCATTCTAATATGAATTATGAATCTGAGTCATTACAAGTGGTATCAAAGCAATACCTCTCCTAGTAAGATGTAGTTCAGGGATGATTACGAGCATTTGTGTGGCTTAATTATAGGAACTTCATGACTAATCGTGCTTTCCTCGGAATTCATTGTGTCATAATTATAAATCGTTGTCATTTGTCAATTCAAATAATGACCCTTAGTTAAGACCAAGTCATACTTGTTTTCTTCCTTTTCCAAAGAATAAAAGACAAATATATCCCTTNAAAAAAAAAAAAAAAAAAAAAAAAAAAAAAAAAAAAAAAAAAAAAAAAAAAAAAAAAAGTCATTTTAGGATTCATATTAATTTAAAATTTTATATTGATTTTTCATTAAAATAAAATGATTTTTAAATTAAAACGTACATTAATTAAAAAATAGTTTAAATTAATAAAAATACCTTTAAATTAAATTGCGTGCTCTGTCAAAAATGCCCCTAACTTAAAAAAAAAAAAATCATTAATATCTTCGATTTAAACGATCGTGTATTAAAAATATTTAATAAATATGATGCAAGTAATAACAATTAATTATAAAAGAATTAAAATTTAAATTAATTAATAAAAACAAAATGAGAAAAGGTCTCCAAGGAAATTAAAAATTAATTAATTTTTTTTGTTTTTTGTTGAAATTTTCAAATAATGGGTTCTTTTTTTCCACAAGTTTCAATCAAACTTTGGTGGATAAATTAGCTTTCCATATCCTTTCATGCCTTAATATCAACCAATGTCTTCTCTTTCGAGGCTTCTCTTCCTCGCCTTTTGCTTTTCTCGGCTATTCTTCAGCTCAAATTCCGAACACGAGGATAGAAAAGTAACATAATTTTCTCTCTAAATCTCCATTTCCGTCGTATTTTCAGTCTAATATGTCGTTTTTTGATTTGCAGACGTATATTGTGTACATGGGAAGTCATCCAAAAGACCGAGTTTCGACTCGGTCTCATCATGTGAGAATGCTACAAGAAACTATCGGCAGGTGATTGTTTAGGTTAAGTTACGAGTCCAGTCTGTGAACGTTTATGTTTGTGTCTAACAAATCTTTATAGTTTGATAAGTATCGAATAAGTCATCCTTAAACTTTAAATTGGTCAAATATTTTTTACTTTAATTTGTGTTAATTTTTAAAGATCTAATTTATTAGACATAATTTTTTTAAAATTTAAAGACTTATGGTCGAGAAATATACTAATTAAGAAAAATAAAACTTTATTTCAGTAGTTTTGCTCCACATTCTTTACTCCATAGCTACGAGAGAAGTTTCAATGGCTTTGTTGCGAAGCTGACTGAAGTCGAAGTCCAAAAAGTTTCAGGTACGCTCGTAAAGAACCTAAGATTAGGTTCTTTTTCCTTTGCGAAGATCGAGAGAGTGAAAACATTTACAGCGAGTTAAAAACATAATGTAAAATGTTTGAACGGTATGGTTGAATATTTTCGGGTCTTGAAAACATCCCTATAAACCATTTTAATTCTCTCCCAAAAAAATAATATATATATATATATTTTTTTTAATTTTAGAAATGAAGGGCGTAATATCCGTTTTTCCTAATGGAAAAAAACAACTCCACACGACAAGATCATGGGACTTCATGGGACTGTCCCAACAAGCCAGCCGAGTTCCATCAGTGGAAAGTGACATCATTGTCGGAGTACTAGATACAGGGATTTGGCCGGAATCGCCTAGTTTCCTCGACCAAGGATATGGCCCGCCACCACGTAAGTGGAAGGGTAGTTGTGAAGTCTCATCCGATTTCTCTTGTAACAAGTACGTTCGATTTCGTATATTCTCAAAGATTTTTTCGTAGCAATTTAGGCTTCGACATTTAATTTGTAAGAACATAAGTCCTAATATTAGATTCTCTATGTAGTAAAATCATTGGAGCTCGATCATATCGTACCAATGGTCAATATCCTATAAACGATATCCAAGGTCCAAGAGATTCAAATGGCCATGGGACGCATGCGGCATCAACAGTAGCAGGCGGGTTGGTCAGACAAGCGAGTATGCTTGGTCTTGGCTCTGGCACAGCAAGGGGAGGAGTCCCATCCGCACGAATCGCTTCCTACAAAATATGTTGGTCTGACGGTTGCCGTGATGCTGATGTTCTTGCCGCATTCGACGATGCCATTGCGGATGGAGTTGATATCATCTCTTTCTCGGTCGGAGGACGCAAGCCAAGAGATTACTTTAATGACTCTATAGCTATTGGAGCATTCCATGCAATGAAAAAAGGAATCCTTACGTCAATGTCTGCTGGCAACAGCGGTCCAAAATCTTTCACTGTTAGAAACTTCTCACCTTGGTCTTTATCAGTAGCAGCTAGTACTACTGATAGGAAATTTTTATCTGGAGTTCAACTCGGAGATGGAAGAAGCTTCGATGTAAGTCATATATATATATAACATACTTTTCGATCAAATTTTATGAACTTGAATATAATTTTTTATATATATATTTATGACAGGGAGTCACGATCAATACATTTGATTTAAATGGAACACAATATCCATTGGTGTATGCTGGAAATATTCCTAATATTGGCTTCAATGGATCCATCTCTCGGTAATGTTACTGATTTTATCGTTTAATTTTCTTGTTTTGTTATATGTCTTTTAAAAAATTAAATTATGTTCGAGTTGAGTTTTTGGGTACTATTTTTTAAACCATGACGATAAACTAAGTTAGACTCGAGTTGAGTTGAGTTGAGTTGAGTTGAGTTGAGTTGCTATTTTGTGACTATAAAACGGAAAATTAAGATTTTTTTTTTTTTTTGTGAAATAGATTTTGTCTGACGAACTCGGTAGATAAGGAGTTGGTGAAGGGTAAAATTGTCCTTTGTGATTTTTTTGTATCACCGACAAATTTGAGTTTTTTAGAAGGTGCAATCGGGATTATAATGCAAGACAATAATCCAAAGGATCTGACGTTCCCTTTCCCTTTGCCTGCCTCCCATCTCGGCACACAAGAGGGAGCTCTCATTTCTTCTTATGCCAATTTAACTAGGTAATTAATCCAATCTTTTTTACTTTTAATCTCAGTAATTACCATTACTTAACACTAATTAATTACATCATTATTTACAGCCTTCCAACGGCTACTATTTTAAAAAGCACTGAAGGGAAGTATAAAGAAACCCCTTTTGTTGCATCCTTCTCTTCAAGAGGTCCAAATCCAATAACGCCTGATATTCTGAAGGTGATTAGCTTCATAATCATTAACTTAATCACTCTCTAATCTTGATTATTATTAGTATTATTGAGTTGTCTGTTGTGGCATTGCAGCCAGATTTGAGTGGTCCAGGTGTTGAAATTCTAGCCGCATGGAGTCCTATAGGCCCACCCTCAGGAGCCGAAGATGATACCAGACAACTCCTTTTTAATATCATTTCAGGGACTTCAATGTCTTGCCCACATGCTACCGCTGTTGCTGCTTATGTTAAGTCGTTTCACCCTTCTTGGTCTCCTGCTGCACTCAAATCTGCACTTATGACAACAGGTATTAACACCAATACTTGACTCATAGCTAGCTTGTATAGAGATGTTTACACGGCGGAGATGGGGAAGCTTTTCATGTTCCCATCTTCGCCTCTTATTTCATTTCACGTTCCTACAAAATTCTCTATTTATTTTTGCGCACTCGTTCTTTCTCCAATCGATGTGGGATCTTGCTAAATCCACCCTTCTTTGGGGCCAGCGTCTTTATTGGCACGCCCCCTTGTGTCTACCTACCCCCTTCGGGGAAGAACCTCCTTGTTCGTTCTTTCTCCAATCGATGTGGGACCCAGCCAAATCTACCCTTCTTTGAGGCCCGGCATCCTTACTGACACACCGCCTCTTGTCTACCCCTTTCGGGGAAGAGCTTTCTCATTGGCACATAGTTCGGTGTCTAACTCTGATACTATTTGTAATTGCCCAAGGCCATCATTAGCAAATATTGTCCTTTTTGGACTTCCTCTTAAAACATTAAAACGCATCTTTCAGAGGTAGAGAACCGGTATTCACCCGGATTTTGTCTTTTCCCTCAAGGTTTTTTTGGGCTTTCTTTTATGGGCTTCCCTATTACGCGTTTGCTAGGGAACAAGTTTTCATACCCTTATAAAATATTCGTTCTCCTCCCCAAACCTATGATAAGGATTTAAGCGGGGTTTGAGAGCGAGTTTGGGGATGGAGAATATAATCACTACCCTCGGCCCCGTTTAGCTAACGGGTAAAAATCTCTCACCACTCTCTCCCCCATTTAAATGGAGATTTTCCTCTTCGTTCGAGATTGGTCCTCCGGAACAAATGGATATCTCTAAGCATGCACTCATTTTAACGATTTTTGAATTTACGAATGCAGCATTTCCCATGAGAGCTGACCTCAACCCAGATNAGTTTTTTAGAAGGTGCAATCGGGATTATAATGCAAGACAATAATCCAAAGGATCTGACGTTCCCTTTCCCTTTGCCTGCCTCCCATCTCGGCACACAAGAGGGAGCTCTCATTTCTTCTTATGCCAATTTAACTAGGTAATTAATCCAATCTTTTTTACTTTTAATCTCAGTAATTACCATTACTTAACACTAATTAATTACATCATTATTTACAGCCTTCCAACGGCTACTATTTTAAAAAGCACTGAAGGGAAGTATAAAGAAACCCCTTTTGTTGCATCCTTCTCTTCAAGAGGTCCAAATCCAATAACGCCTGATATTCTGAAGGTGATTAGCTTCATAATCATTAACTTAATCACTCTCTAATCTTGATTATTATTAGTATTATTGAGTTGTCTGTTGTGGCATTGCAGCCAGATTTGAGTGGTCCAGGTGTTGAAATTCTAGCCGCATGGAGTCCTATAGGCCCACCCTCAGGAGCCGAAGATGATACCAGACAACTCCTTTTTAATATCATTTCAGGGACTTCAATGTCTTGCCCACATGCTACCGCTGTTGCTGCTTATGTTAAGTCGTTTCACCCTTCTTGGTCTCCTGCTGCACTCAAATCTGCACTTATGACAACAGGTATTAACACCAATACTTGACTCATAGCTAGCTTGTATAGAGATGTTTACACGGCGGAGATGGGGAAGCTTTTCATGTTCCCATCTTCGCCTCTTATTTCATTTCACGTTCCTACAAAATTCTCTATTTATTTTTGCGCACTCGTTCTTTCTCCAATCGATGTGGGATCTTGCTAAATCCACCCTTCTTTGGGGCCAGCGTCTTTATTGGCACGCCCCCTTGTGTCTACCTACCCCCTTCGGGGAAGAACCTCCTTGTTCGTTCTTTCTCCAATCGATGTGGGACCCAGCCAAATCTACCCTTCTTTGAGGCCCGGCATCCTTACTGACACACCGCCTCTTGTCTACCCCTTTCGGGGAAGAGCTTTCTCATTGGCACATAGTTCGGTGTCTAACTCTGATACTATTTGTAATTGCCCAAGGCCATCATTAGCAAATATTGTCCTTTTTGGACTTCCTCTTAAAACATTAAAACGCATCTTTCAGAGGTAGAGAACCGGTATTCACCCGGATTTTGTCTTTTCCCTCAAGGTTTTTTTGGGCTTTCTTTTATGGGCTTCCCTATTACGCGTTTGCTAGGGAACAAGTTTTCATACCCTTATAAAATATTCGTTCTCCTCCCCAAACCTATGATAAGGATTTAAGCGGGGTTTGAGAGCGAGTTTGGGGATGGAGAATATAATCACTACCCTCGGCCCCGTTTAGCTAACGGGTAAAAATCTCTCACCACTCTCTCCCCCATTTAAATGGAGATTTTCCTCTTCGTTCGAGATTGGTCCTCCGGAACAAATGGATATCTCTAAGCATGCACTCATTTTAACGATTTTTGAATTTACGAATGCAGCATTTCCCATGAGAGCTGACCTCAACCCAGATGCAGAATTCGCATATGGTTCAGGCCACATAAACCCTTTAAGCGCAGTGAATCCCGGATTGATCTACAACGCCACTGAGATCGACTACGTAAGGTTCCTTTGTGGTCAAGGTTACAGCACCAAGTTGGTCCAGCAAGTTTCTGGAGATAATAGCTCGTGTTCTCGAGGCGATATCGACCTAGTTTTCGATCTAAACTATCCTTCATTTGCTCTTTCCACATCTATCTCAACCTCAATCAGCCAAGTTTATAGAAGAAGGGTCACAAATGTCGGGTCGGCGAATTCGACGTATAAAGCCATAGTTTCGGGTCCTTTGGGGCTTAATATTACCGTAAATCCTTCTGTTCTTTCATTCAAGGCCTTGGGAGAGGAGCTGAGGTTTGAGGTTACAATTGAAGGAAGCATCAGTAGTAGCATTGCGTCGGGTTCATTGGTGTGGGATGATGGCAAACATAAAGTGAAGAGTCCTATAGTAGTCTTTGATGAAAATACCTTTATTAATTAAGTAATTTATTATTGTATTTTTTGAATTACCTAATGTATTAAATTAATAAAAGTATGAGTTTTGTTTAGGATATTTATAAATAAAATGCATTGAATTAAATAACTTTGGTATTATGTGAGAATATTATCATAATTTTATATTACATTAAATTATTGAAACAATTTACATTTCAATGTAATACATTTTTGTCCTAGCGGGCGTATACATGATTTTGGTGAACGGTTATACACCACGTATTGACATGACAAGAATAGTAACAACCTAACTACATGTGAAAATAATTAAAATGGGTTTAGAATAGGTCTGTGGCCATGGACAACACGTCTGGACAAGCATGACAGCAACATCTCTCTTACTTTCTCCACAGTGGAATTCTTCTTCGTCGCATAAGGTATTGCTTTCTTGTGTCTGGTTTGTCTTTCTGGTCTGGATAATAACATTTCAAGTTACTAACATGAACAACAGAGCTAGTCCTCGTTCAAGGGAGTAATGGAACCTATATGATGCCTTCCTGACATTCTGAATGATTTCGACTGGTTCTTGTTGCTTTGAAATCGAAGTTGATCTGACCTTAGCTTGATCAAAATTCTTTCCCTATTTTGGAATTGTAGTGGTCGATGCTTCCGACCAGTTATTCTCTTCATCCATCCAAATGGTCTTTCCGAGTAAACATGAGTTACTCTAGTGTTTTGTCTCCTCCTTCAGTGAAAGTGCTAGCTTGGGGTCTCACCCCATCATTTGGGTGATCACTAACAAGAGTCCTTATAGGTCTGATGAACCTGAGTCATATAGCTCCTTGTGAAATTCAGCTGGCACGAGTTGAGTTGTATGATACATATTTGTGATAGGCGATCTTGTCCCCAATATAGAATCAATACCGTGATCTGTCTCGTTAGGTTGGGATAAATACTTAGTATGATCGTCAAACCTGTCGTGGTGTTCATCTAACTATGGCAATGTTTCTGGTGGAGTTAGCTCACTCGAGCTCTCCTCTTCAACCATGGCAATAGGAGTGAGCGTGGGTTCATCGTGGGTAAGGTCCCTTTTCAACTGTAGCATCGACATCATCTGGTTGACCGGTGTTAGTTTAAATGATTGTGGGGTTGGACCCCGTTACCACTAAGCATTTCGTTAGAGGCATGGGAATGACTTTATGTTCGAGTTGTAAATCCATCCTAACACGAGGTCGAAGTCATCCATCTTGACAATCACAAAATTAGTTTGTGTAGTCTAAGTCCCAAGCTTGATCAAAGTTCTTTTTACAATTCCTAAGACAGGTAGGGCTACCAAATTGATGACCTTCATTCTTCATGTACCTCGATGCTAGAGGATGTTTAATCGTTTTGCTTTGGTCTTCGTCATGAAGTTGTGGTTAGCTTCAGATTCGATAATAGTATTATTGGCTACTCTGTGTTAACCTAGACCTCGACATGTATAAGACCGAATTTCACTAGTTCTTATCTCTCTCTCACTCTCTTCTAGAGAGAAAACAAATATCCTAGTGCCCCCATTTGAGCTGTTCAACGTTTTCGACATTACGCCCCCACCCATGTGTCGGAGGTTGGTATATGCACTTGCTATTCTGTACGAAATCTATAAATGACTTAGTATGGACACATGAGAGTTTATGTCTCGATAAAACCCAGATGGATGGTTGTTCAAGATGCCCCAATGATTGGTTCTCGATAGACATGCCCGAGTGAGCTATGATGGTCAATAACAACATCCCAAGACTTGGGATGATATCAAGATATGTGAGCCGTGTTGATTGAGAATCAAGATGATAAGATGAGATGCGACGTTGCACATGAGAAACCTTGGTCTAGAGTAGAGGAAATGTCGAGCCGAATAACTTGACCTAGTATAGAGACAAGTCGACTAGAGTCCCAAATGGTTGAACATGCACACATGAGCAATATATGTAGCCAAACAAACTTAGATTCCGCATGATTTGTGTTCGGTTGGTGAAGACAAACCTCACCTAAGATCCGAAGAAGTCACAAAGTCGAGCGAAAAACATAAATGGGGCTTTGGTTCTCCTTATTAATCTTCATTTACTAAAATTAATATAAATATTAGTTAAATAAACTAATAATAATTTATCTAAATCTATATTTAATTCATTTTCACAAATAAAAGTTTATTAAATAAATAAAAGTACATATTTACTAAAATTATCAATTAATTAGCTGATTAGCTAACAATATCCTAGGTACAATTAATTAGTTAATTATGATTATACAAAATTAATTATTTGTACTTAGGATTAATTAACAATAATGTTATTTAATATATCTCAATTTTCAAGCCTAATTAATTAAATATTATATTGTCATACCTGTTATATAAAAAAAATTATTTCTTTTTTATCCTTTTTTAATAATTTATTATAATTATATCCAAGTATATCCCATTAAAAATAATTTACTACTTAATTTTTGAAATATAAGTTGTATTGAATAATTTTTTTTTTTAAAATATAATTCTTTTGCTAATATTGATGACAAAATAAATTCAAAAAACCTAAAATATAAATGTTAAACTAATCATTTAATTAATTAAAAATATTTTAATAATTTAACTTAATAAAAATATAAAAAAAAAAAAAATAATTAACCAAACAAAACAAATAGAAATACTCTTTATTTATATGAATCATTACGATGAAATTTTGAACATTTCATTAGTAAATATTTTAGACAAAATTTTTAACCAAACGATCCTTAAAAAAAATTAATTTTTTATATTTAAAACCGAAGAAAATCTAAAATTTTAAAAAATTAATTGATTTATTAGATAAATTTTTTTAATTTTATCTAATCCACAGACTTCCAATTTTGTCTGAATTTTTAATAATAAAATATTAGAAAATAATTTAATACAAACATTAAATTTAAAGAGAAAGAAACAGACAACCATAAATTAAATTCAAGGACCATCATAGCTGACAAGCCTCTGCCCAGAATAAATCCTAAAATTAATTTCTATTTTTGTTAAAATTTCAAATAAATATTTTTCTCACTTAGATTTTTTATCTATAAATTTCACAAACCCTTTTAAATATTAATTCTAATTATATTAAATTAAATATTATGCTTTTTTAATTTTTTTTAATCCAATAACTAATTAATTTTTTAGAGACATAAAAGATCAAATAAATAAGGATTAAATTTATAATTTAATGGTTATATTTAATAATAATAATAATAATAATAATAAAAAATTAATAATGAAATAAAATAAAATAAAAAGATGGGTGACGTGGAGCAAGGAGAATGGAAGAAAAATTAAATGAGAGAGAGAAAGGAGAGGTGGATTATTCCAACGACCAATAAGTACCTGCGAGTAGCTCACGGAAGGCGCCATGTTCGAGTTCGACGACCTTCAGATTCAGGCTCTCCATACTCTGTGTTAGGTACGTCAAGGAAATATCCTAACCGCCTTCGTACGGCACCGACAAGCGGAGAATGGAAGCGCCTTTGCTACATGGTCTCGCCGCGGCTGACTATGAGCCACTCAGGAGTTTCGGCGACGCCAATCGTGTGTTCTTCGCTGAGACGAAGAAGCTCTGGAAGATTGCGGCGCCTATTGTGTTTGGTATACTTTGCCAGTATGGAATCAACTCAGTCACTAGCATTTTCGTTGGCCATATCGGCGACGTTGAGCTTTCCGCCGTTTCTATCTCTGTTTCCGTTATAGGAACCTTCGCCTTTGGCTTCATGGTTCGTTTCTTTCTCTTCCTCTCTCGGTTCTGTTCGTGTTTTTTTTTTCTTTGTAATGTATCGGAAGGATGAGTTTCTCGGTGCTTGTTTATGGACTGTATAAGAGCAGGATTGATTACGTTATCGTTGCTGTCTCGCATATTTTTCTTTTCACAAAGCAGAAAACGGATCTGTATATGCATTATCTTACAATGTCTGTCCTCTCTAGCCATATTATAGGATCACGACTGGAGAGTGGTTTTATTTCTCGTTTGGCTAAATTCTTAGTACAAAATTGTTTCTGGTTTCTAGATCTGGAAAAATATTGATGATTATGTGAATTCAATCCCTAGATGTGCGCTGTTTTCTCTTGGTTGTTCTTTTCTACGTGTTCTGTCAGAATTTTTTCTTTTTTCTTTTTTTCCTGTGCTATTAGCTATGATGAAAATGTAAAACGCTAAGCCAATAAGTTTATTTCACACAAGAAGTTGAGGAATTATTCGAAGAGCTGGTGATTTGATGTAGGAGAGAACATTTTAAAATAGTATTTCGTATGAACTGTTACGAGGAGCATATAGATTTTGAAGCAGCCACAGTGGTGGCCGGATTGAATGATTTTTCGAAGAAGTCATTCCGAGATAATGGTTTAATTTTGCATCAGTATAATACGAATTTCTTTCAATGCTACTCCTCTTGTTCTGATTTTTTCTATTCTTGACTATAATTAAATTTTATTTTCCATAAAATGTAGCTTGGTATGGGAAGTGCACTGGAGACGCTGTGTGGTCAAGCTTATGGCGCTGGACAAGTTTACTTACTTGGTGTTTATATGCAACGTTCATGGATTATTCTCACGGTTTCCAGCTTCTTTATTCTACCAATTTACTGGTTTGCTGAACCAATCCTAAAGGTTCTGGGACAAACAGATGAAATATCTGAAGTTGCAGGATGGTTCACAAGGTTGCTTATTCCCGAACTCTTTTCACTGGCGATCGTTTTTCCCACCCAAAAGTTCCTTCAAGCCCAAAGCAAGGTCAATGTCCTTGCCTATATCGGGTTTGTCGCCTTATTATTACATGCTGCAATGCTCTGGCTCTTTATTTTCGTATTCAACTGGAACCTAACTGGTGCAGCTATTGCAAGCAATATTTCAAGTTGGGTTACTGCCATAGCACAAGTTATCTATGTTGTTGGTTGGTGTAAAGATGGATGGACTGGTTTGTCATGGTCGGCTTTCAATGATATATGGGCCTTTGTTGGCCTTTCCTTTTCATCCGCTGTAATGCTTTGCCTAGAACTCTGGTATATGATGAGTGTAATTATTCTTACTGGCCATCTCGATAACGCGGTATATGCCGTTGGTTCCCTTTCAATTTGGTAAGAACAGAACTTAGTGCCGTACTTCGTTTTATGTTTGGCTTATCAATGACATCATATGTTACTTATATAACATTTATAATAGCCCTGCACCCTTCTGTAGCTTGTACAACAAAAAATTAGTTTTATGCTGAATAATGTGATTATAGAAATCGCTTGAGAATTCATAGCATGTTCATGGCACAAATGAGACTATAGAGTGATACGGGTAGGAAATAGAAACCTTACGAATTGTGAAGTATAAAGAATTGAAGCATACCTTTGCTAGGAGCTTCAATTGTAATGTAGGTACGTCTAAGATGGATTTCGAGTTTTGACTAATCCATTTACTTTTGTTTTTCCAGCATGAATATCAACGGGCTCGAAGCAATGTTATTTATAGGTATAAATGCTGCCATCAGGTATGTGGTCAGTCCATTAATTTCTTGTCCCTCTAAAGGCTTGTTACCACTACTGACAATTCTAAAGCCAGGGATTTTAAATGATAAATGTACTATTGTAATATTTGAATAGTTCTCTTGGAAGATGATCTCATATTCCAAACAACCCATGGNAAAAAAAAAAAAAAAAAAAAAAAAAAAAAAAACAGAACAATCTGCTAATATGGCATTGTTTGGGGGAATAATAATATGAGTTCACTTGAAAGATGATCTCATATGCTCATGTTGCTATTCTCATTTCTAGTGATGAACTGATGATATGATGTGATATTTAAACGTGACTTATATGTGCACATTGGTATTTGATCTTTCAAAAATTAATTGCTTGATCTGTGTATATAATAATCATCATTGGTGTACTGAATTTGCATCCAGCGTGCGGGTTTCTAATGAGCTTGGACAAGGGCATCCAGTGGCGACCAAATATTCTGTCTATGTTACAGTGTTTCAGTCTCTTCTTCTCGGCTTACTATCCATGGTGATTATCTTAATCACGAAGGATAGTTTTGCTGTCATTTACACCAGCAGCAAAGAAATGCAAGCTGCTGTCTCTAAACTAGCATACCTTCTCGGAATCACGATGGTTCTTAACAGTGTCCAGCCAGTAATTTCAGGTAGCAATTCTACCATGCTTTGTAAGTATGCATTTAGTTAACAAGATTCTCCCTTTATCGTTTATCTTTTCCCTGAGTTTCTAGGTGTTGCTATTGGAGCTGGTTGGCAAACGTTGGTAGCATATATCAATCTTGGCTCTTATTATGCCTTTGGTCTTCCCCTTGGTTATCTTCTTGGTTATACAAAACATTTGGGAGTTCAGGTCAGTAAATTTTCATTTCCTTCTCACGAAAATCAAGGTAAAGTTTAAAAATATTATATTGATCACGGGAGCCTTTTGGGAGTTCTCAACAACCTTAGATGCAGAGTATATGTTATAATATTATGCATAAACATTTTGCCATTTTTTCCTTCAGCCATATCAAATGTTTATATATTCTTTATAAGCACAGGGACTGTGGGGAGGCATGATCTGTGGACTTTCTCTCCAAACCATTCTGCTTCTGATCATACTCTATAAAACAAACTGGACCCATGAGGTAAAGTTCAATCTCTAGTAATCCTTATCTCTCTCCCTCTCTTTCTTTAACTTATAACATTGGTTCTACATCTGATATGGCAAGTCTGACTCCAAAGTATTGGTGAAATTTGGCACATTAAAGTGAAAAATAACTCTAGCCGGTTAAAAATATATTTCAAAATTTCCATGTGTGTCACCTATTCAAAAATAGTTTTAATAAATCTTTTCTTAGAAGCCGTTTATATGAAGAAACGTTTGATTGGTATATAATATGCTCTCAAAAGTTACCTTAGGTTCGTTCTTAGAATAGGTTTGGAAGTGATTTTGAACGGGTTAAAATCACATTTGTAGTGTTCAAATCACTCCCAAACATGTTTTTAATCCTTTAAAAACAAATTTTGAAAGTGATTTTAAATATAACAAAAGTGATTTTTGTCCATTGGAAGATCACTTCCAAACAAGCTTAGCTCTTGGTATATATTATTTATGGAAAACTATACAGGGAATCCTCAAATGTGTTGTGAGGATATATGATATGTGGAAAACTTAAGTGAGACACATCATTAATAAACAAAATTACATTTGCAGGTGAACCAGTCCATAGAACGGATGAAAAGATGGGGAGGACAAGAGGTCAAAATTGTCAATTCAGCTGATTACATATGAACTAGACAGTCAGAAAACAGCTAGACCAGATTGCTCTAACTTAGTTTGGAAGTATTTTTTTGTTTCTTTTTTTTTTATATGATTTCTGTTCCTTAGTTCTTCATGCCGGTCTAAATGAACTTATGCGTAGCCTAAAATTTCCCATTTCTTATTTGACGTTAAATTGGATTTATGGAAACAATTTAGATTTTTATCAAAAGATGTCATTGAGATGGTAAGATCATATCTCCACTAATGTGTATTTTGTTCAAAGTTTTTGATGTTCCATTGTTATTAGATTATTTTGCTTTCTCTAATTCTGAATGGTTATTTCGGGAGGTTTTAGAATTTAGAGACTTAGAGGATTTTATTTATTTATTTATTTATTTATTTTAAGATTCTAGAGTAGTTTATGGATTTTGGGTGAAGGTTTTTTTTTTTTTTTTTTTTTTTTTTTTCCTTTTTCTTTCGATTTAATTTATAAGATTCTAGAGTAGTTTATGGATTTTGTTTGAAGGGTAATTTAGTCCATTAATTAGGAAGAATAAATAAATTATATAAAATATTATGCTATTTATTAGGTAATAATCTAAAAATGATATTAGAACTAAGAAATAAGGCAGATGGTTAAATTTAAATATCTCTTTTGAAAATAAACAAATTATTTTTTTTTTCTTTTTTTCTTTTTTTTTTCTTTTTTGTAAATATGGATAAATACAAAAGAAATTTTTTTTATTTTAATAAAAAACGATAGATGAAAATAGTCTCCACTTATAGGGATTTAAAAAGAAATCAAAGAATGAATTCAAGGGACTAAAGGATTTTTATTAAATAATTTTTTTAAAAAAATAGAATAATCTTATCAAGAAAATTAAATCTAAAATAAATGTAAGGTAAATTTGGTTTTTTTATAACATAAAATATAAAATAAATTGTTTCAAAATTGGAATTAGATTAAGTATTATTATTTGATCCCAAAAAAAATCATATTTTAAAACATTCTTATATTTTTACTACCTACGTATCTCAAATTAAATTTTATTTTTATTATATTATATTTCATACCTTAATTAATTTCATTTGTATTATTTATTTATTTTTTTACTCTCTCATTTTTCAATCTATCAAACACGGAAAAGTGTATTCTGTCCTCTCACTCTTTTCCGTATGTTCGTAATTATTCATTTTGTCTATTCATTTTAAAATTTTTAATTTATTCCATTTGTATTTTAATAGATTATCTTTCGACGACATTTTATTTTTATATCTCTTTTTGTTTTTTAATAGATTATCTTTCCGTAGATTTTTTTTTTTTTTAGTGATTATTAATTAGTCAAATAGATAAAAAAAAAATTATTTAATTTTGAAGAACTATTATTTCAAATTATTCATATTTTGGGTTGCTAAGACTTTAAATTGATTCCTTGAACTAAGTGCAAGGATTAAAAAGAAAACAAATATCCTTTTTATGTTTGAAAATTAGGGTAAAACTGTTATTTTATAATTGTACTAATTACTATATTGATTAAAAATATTAATTATTAATATTTATAATTTTAAAAATCGTTACCAACAAGTCAGGATGGCCGAGTGGTCTAAGGCGCCAGACTCAAGTTCTGGTCTTCGAGAGAGGGCGTGGGTTCAAATCCCACTTCTGACAATGTTTTTTTTCATTTTATGTTTGTTGTTTGCTTTAAATGATCAACTCTTAAGTATTTAACCTCAAATAAATGTCAAACAATTGAAAATGATAATTTATATTTTTTAAGTTTAATTATTACATAATAAATTAATTAGGAACCAAATTAATTCTTTGAAGTGTTACATAATAAAATAAAAATAGATAATATTGGTTATTATTGGTTCCCAGAATTACTCTTTAAACCTACTTAATTTTACAATTCAGCCCTTAAATGCTACTTAGTTTTATAATTTAAGCCCTTATATATTCCATTTGAATAGTAAAGATGAGAAATGTCTGAATGGTTCGAGTTGGATTATGAACTTATTTAAGTCGAGTTTTCGTTTAAATAAATATAAATGAAAACTTAATTTTCATTCATTCCTTCAGCATGTTCCATACAAAATCAAAACATTGAATAATTGAGAAGCTAAGTTTAAATAAAGCTTTCTCATACTATCTTAAATTGCTAAGACATGGCTTACCTCGACCCCTAGCTTATTGCCTGTACTACCCGAGTTGTTGAGATTCAAACCATTTTGACAAACTTTCCTCCAGAATAAGAACAAGACTTAGCACGAGCATCATTTGCACGTTTCGTGCCTCTATGACATCAATTGGACTCACTGCATTGTGCAATTAGATTGCTTTCAAAGACAAGAGGGGTGACACAACTCTTGACGGGTCGGTGAGACTTTACCCTCAATTTGGCATACAATTAAAATATAATGGCATATAGTTCTTGAGAGGAAAAACGCGTGAGTGAGAACAAAAAGGAAAACCGTGAGTGAACGAGACGAAAATATCATTTTCAGACAATATTCTCTCATGCACAACCAAATAGGTCATCTTTGATTCTCAACAATCTTTTATTCCCAGACCTATTAACCTCCAGCATCATTCATCCATGAACAAACAAGAAAACAATGTCCATTAAATTCCAAGAAACAAATAAACAGTTCACAAACAATAATATGATACAATGTCCTCTAGAGGATGAGAGTATAAATGTAAGTGTCCACTAAATTCCAGTGAGAGAAAAAGAATAGAAAAGAGTAACCATCAAGAAAGTCAAGAAATATCCATGAGAGGGGAGAGGGAGTAGTAAACTTCCATGGCTCAGTGTTAAATTCAATAGTTATATTTGCAACAAACAAACAGAATATTTGGAATAAACAAATCATGGCTACATCACAAAAACGATGCAGGAACCAACCTGTTTATAAACCTTTTGTCTATTTATTGCAGAAGAAAAATGTCGAAGTTCCATACGAGTACATGTTTGACCTAACGCTTCACCCATTGGAAGCTCTTTCTTGCTTTCGCCTTTCCTGGCTTCTTTCTTTCTACGACACGTGAATCTCGCGTCAAGAAACCAGCTACAGAGCAAATAGAACAGAAAACTTTGATCAGTAAAAATATAAATGAATGCAACTGATTGATATATATCATTCTCATCATAGCGGACTGAAAAAACTGTGATTCGTTTTATCTTACATGCTCGCAATGGAGGACGGAAATCTGGCTCCCAATTCTGCAACGCTCTGCTGATACCCAATTGAATAGCTCCAACTTGGCCTGTAAAAGAAAGTTCAGAACTTTCACTCACTTGAAAACACATTCGAAGAGGGTAGAGCGAAGGAAATGTGAATTTGGAACAGATGGAAGCAAAAAAAAAAGTTTAACATTCAATGACTTTGGAGACTGGATAAAACTCCAGAAGCAGCAAAGTCGAAACTTTAATGCATCCTTCCTAATACAGTCAACATAAATGTTTCCTTCCGATCATTAGACTGAGGAGCTGGCAGTAAAAGATCTTATATGCTAATGACGACACAAAAGACAAACCCAGTTCTGATTTTTCATATCATGTAAAGTAAAGTAGGGTAAATCGATTAGATGATCAGCCACCAATAATAAATGTGTACCAACGAAAACAGGTTGAAGGAGGCGGCAATTAGATTGTGAATTAGTTAGAAGTGGCCTACTTTTGTAACTGTCATATGTGTTGATAGAGAGTTGTGGCACAGCGGGGAACATAGAGAATGTGAGTAAAAAGGAGATTTTGCTTTTGTGAACAGGGGTAACTCAGGTCTGGGAAAGATGGGAGGGGTATCATAAGACCAGGGCAGTCCCAAGTTCGAAGTTACCAGTTCAATCATGAAGTTTACATTTATTTGAACTTTTATGGTTGTAGAACATGAATTAAAGAAGTTTATGCATTGTACATCATTCCACGGCGACAAAGGAAAGCACAGACTGAAGTCTAATAAACATTTATTTTGTATCAATCATAATATATACTAACTTGGAAATTTGTTTCAAATGCATATTCCATGTCTGAATAGCAGGGTTTAATATCATGCGTTGAAACTACTATACAATGAAACTGATGAGTTGCCAAGTAGTAGCAGAAGGATTTTTTTTTTTTTTTAAGAGAGCTTTTCATTAAAGAGAGAAAACTACAAGAATTAGACGAGGTATAAGATATTAACACACTGCATGCCAAAGGAGAATTTAAACATAGTTCTTTTAATTGACATTAATAAAAAAAAAACGAAATATTTCAAGAAAATGGGAGTACAGCAAGCAGAAACACAGAAACCATAACCCCCCCC